>NC_055992.1:64931377-65234407 GCF_018446385.1 Zingiber officinale
TAGGACTAGAGGGTCGCTACCTCAGTCACTATTAGAGAGCGCGCAAAATAAAGATGGTACTAAGCCTGGGCCCAAAGAAGAAAAGAAGAAAAGAAAAGTAAAGTAAAAAGAACAAGAAGAAGAAAGTGAAAGAAAAATTAAAAGATTAATTTCTAGTATAAGAAAAGTAAGAAGAACAAGAAGAAGAAAGTGAAAGAGAAATTAAAAGATTAATTTCTAGTATAAGGATATAAGAAAATGAAACGAGTTTATGCTTAGAATTAATAAAAGTTTAGTTCTTTAATTCTAAGCCTACAGTAGTAGTTTCATTACTTTCCTGTCAGTTAGTGAGCATGTTTAGTATTCAGTTTTATTTCTGTATACCAAGAGTACATGCAGCTTTGCTTTAGCATTACAGTTTCAGTATTATTGCATTACTTTTATGCACTTCGATGTTTTGTGAGATAGATTAGTACTTACTAAGCGTTTTCGCTTATAGTTTTGTTTTCTTTCCTCCTACTGCAGATAAAGGAAAAGCTAAGATATGAAAGGGAGGCGACAGGATGATGGTGGTGATGAAGGTGTGTGATGACTTGACTATGGAGAGATCCAGAAGTAGCTGGTAAAATTGTCAAGACTTTATTTTAGTTCTCTGTTAATGTTATATTAAATTTGGGATTGTAGTTGAGTTTATTTCCACATGTCTAGCTAGTCTCTTTTATTATTTGTGGAGTGCAATAGTCATTGTTATTGCTAGAGTAGTTTCTTTGTTTTTATTGTGATTTTTATTACTGCGTGGTTGTGGAAAATATGTTCCTACCGTCTGTGGCTGCGTATACTATATTTGTATTATAGATTTGGTCACCGGTACAGGGGAGACTCTGCCGAAATTTTTCGGTAGGGTTTCCATGTGATATTTAATCATACCGGTTAAGTAGAGTTAGTAGTTAAGTAACGGTCATCCTTAGAGAGTAGTAGTAGTAAGAAGGGTGTTCGTTACATTGCACTCGGCATAGTCTGAATCAGAATAGCCAAAAAGGTCAAGGGTGCAAGTTCTAGGGTACCAAAGTCCTACATTTAGGGTGCCTTTAATATACCTAAGTATTCTCTTAACATATGTTAGGTGTGACTCTTTTGCACAGGATTGGTATCTTGCGCACATACCTACTGCAAATAAAATATCGGGTCGACTTGCAGTTAGGTAGAGTAGGCTACCTATTATACTTCTATAGTACTTTGGGTCTACTGGTTTTCCATCTGGGTCAGAATCAATGTTGCTATTTGTTGCCATTGGAGTATTTATAATTTTTGAGTTTTCCATGCTAAATTTTTAATTAGTTCTTTAGCATATTTGGTTTGTAAATGTAGATTTCATCTTTGGTTTGTTTAATTTGTAAACCTAAGAAAAAATTGAGTTCCCCCACCAAACTCATCTCAAATTCGTTTTCCATTAAATTAACAAATTCTTTTAAATGTTTAGTGTTGATTGAGCCAAAAACTATGTCATCAACATAGATTTGGGCAACAAAAATGTCTTTTTCTATGGTTTTGACAAATAAAGTCTGGTCAATTTGATCTTGGTTAAAGCCCTTGGATATTAGGTAATTAGATAACCGTTCATACCATGCCCTAGGTGCTTGTTTTAGTCCATATAAGGCCTTTTTTTAGTCTAAATACATGGTTTGGATGATCTAAGTCCTCAAAACCTGGGGGTTGACCTACATGTACCTCTTCTTTAATAAATCCATTCAAAAAGGCTGACTTGACATCCATTTGGTATAATATAAATCCTTTATGTGCTGCATAAGCCAGTAGCATCCTAATGGATTCGAGTCTAGCTACTGGTGTATAGGTTTCGTCATAATCTAAACCTTCAACCTGACTGAAACCTTTGGCTACTAGTCTAGCCTTGTTTCTAACTATTTCACCCTGATCATCCAATTTGTTCCTAAATACCCATTTGGTGTCAATTATGGACTTATCTATGGGTTTAGGTACAAGTTCCCAAACTTGGTTTCTATCGAATTGTGCTAGCTCTTCCTGCATAGCAATGATCCAGTCTGGGTCAGGTAGGGCATCTTCTATAATCTTAGGCTCAATCTTAGAAATAAGGGCAATCTGACTCAGGTTCCTATAAGAGGATCTAGTTCTAACTCCTAGGTTTGGGTCACCCAAAATTTGGGTGGGTGAGAAATACCTATTCTGGTTGGTCTTATATTTGTGTTGGGAGTTAGTTCCTCTGGTTTATTAGTATTCAGTTGAATTTCATCCTCTTCTATAATTCTTGGGTTAATGTCTGCATTTTTATCTATATCTGGTAGATTGTTTTCTTCATCAAATATTACATTAGTTGTTTCTTCAATTTTTAGTGTATTTTGGTTATAGACTTTATAGGCCCTACTTGTTGTAGAGTATCCTAAAAAGATTCCTTGGTTTGATTTGGGTGTAAATTTTCCTAAGTAGTCTTTAGTGTTTAAAATATGAACTTTACATCCAAATACTTTTAAGTAGTTTAAGTTGGGAGTTTTATTACAATATATTTCATAAGGGGTTTTATTATAAAGTTTGTTAATTAGAATTCGATTTTGAATATAGTTTGCCGTATTTATTGCTTCAGCCCAAAATTGATGATTTAGATTATATTCGTTTAGCATGGTTCTAGCGGCTTCTTGTAAGGTTCTATTTTTCCGTTCTACTATCCCGTTCTATTGGGGGTTCTAGGGCATGAAAATTCGTGTTTGTATCCGTTGATTTTATAAAATTGGATAAACCTATGATTTTTGAATCCCCCCCCCCATGATCACTTCTTATTCTTTTAATTTTAGTATCTTTTTCATTTTTTGTTAGTTTACAGAAATTACTAAAGGCTTCAAAAGTTTCATCTTTTGTTTTTAGAAATTTTACCCAGGTGAACCTGGAGTAGTAATCAATTATAACTAAGCAATACTGGTTCTTGTTTAGTGACTTGGCTTTATGTGAATCAAATAGGTCTAGGTGAAGGAGCTCAAGTAAAGAGTTAGTTCTATCTAGATTGGTTGACTTGTGGGTTGACTTGGTTTTTTTCCTTGTTGACAGAGATGGCAAAATGTATTTTCTAGGTTTCTTAATTTGGGCAATCCTCTAACTAAGCCGTTTTGACTCATTTTCGAAATGAGTCTAATATGAGTGTGTCCCAGTCTTCTGTGCCACAAGTTGGTTTCCTCTTGTTGTGTCAAGAGACACTTTATTGAGGGTAGGTCAATTGTATAGATGTTATTTTTCTAAGTCCTTTAAGTCTGATTTTGGGGTTGTCGATGTTTTCAATTAAGCATCCAGAATTATCAAAGGTAACTAAGTATCCACTATCACATAATTGGCTAATACTCAATAGATTAAAATTGAAATTTTCAACTAATAGAACTCTTTGAATGACAAAATTGGAGTTAAGTTCGATATTACCTCTTCCGATTATCTTAAGTTTACCGTCATTGCCGAATGCAACTGACCCTAGGTTCTTCAATTTGAGCTTAGTAAACTTCAACCTCTCTCCAGTCATATGTCTGGAGCATCCACTATCTATCATCCATTGATCCAATTCCTACACACAAAGTAGTTGATTTGGATTCTTTTAATGGATTAAAAGATAGTTTGATTGAATTAAGCTCTTTTTTTTTCATCTCACCCGTACTAGGTTTTCAATAGTTACTTCTATGGGTGATTGTGAGATGGAAGACATAGGTTAGTTAATTTGAAAAATATTTTACAAGTTAAAAAGCATTATTTTAACTTTTTAAACTTAAATTTTAGGTTAATTTAATTTTGAAAAATATTTTAAGTTAATTTAATTTTGAAAAATATTTTAAGTTAATTAAATTTTAAAAAATATTTTAAGTTAATTTAATTTAAAAAATATTTTAAGTTAATTTAATTTAAAAAATATTTTAAGTTAATTTAATTTGAAAAATATTTTAAGTTAATTTAATTTTGAAAAATATTTTAAGTTAATCTAATTTAAAAAATATTTTAAGTTAATTTAATTTAAAAAATATTTTAAGTTAATTTAATTTAAAAAATATTCAAAGTTAATTTAATTTGAAAAATATTTTAAGTTAATTTAATTTTGAAAAATATTTTAAGTTAATTTAATTTTGAAAAATATTTTAAGTTAATTTAATTTTGAAAAATATTTTAGGTTAATTTAATTTACAAAATATTTTAGGTTAATTTAATTTTGAAAATTATTTTAAGTTAATTTAATTTAGAAAAATATTTTAAGTTAATTTAATTTAAAAAATATTTCAAGTTAATTTAATTTAAAAATATATTTTAAGTTAATTTAATTATTAAAATTATTTTAAGTTAATTTAATTTGGAAAAATATTTTAAGTTAATTTAATTTAAAAAATATTTTAAGTTAATTTAATTTGAAAAATATTTTAAGTTAATTTGATTTTGAAAAATATTTTAAGTTAATTTAATTTTGAAAAAATTTTAAGGTAATTTAAAAAATATTTTAAGTTAATTTGAAAATATTTTAAGTTAATTTAAAAAATATTTTAAGTTAATTTAATTTTAAAAAATATTTTAACTTAATTTAATTTACAAAATATTTTAAGTTAGTTTAATTTTCAAAAATATTTTAACTTCATTAAATTTTGAAAAATATTTTAAGTTAATTTAATTTGTAAAATATTTTAAGTTAATTTAATTTAAAAATTATTTTAAGTTATTTTAATTTACAAAATATTTTCTGTTATTTTAATTTTGAAAAATATTTTAAGTTAATTTAATTTTGAAAAATATTTTAAGTTAATTAATTTATAAAATATTTTAAGTTATTTTAATTATGAAAAATATTTCAAGTTAATTTAAATTACAAAATATTTTAAGTTAATTTAATTTTGAAAAATATTTTAAGTTAATTTAATTTTGAAAAATATTTTAAGTTAATTTAATTTTGAAAAATATTTTATGTTAATTTAATTTTGAAAAATATTTTATGTTAATTTAATTTTGAAAAATATTTTAAGTTAATTTAATTTTGAAAAATATTTTAAGTTAATTTAATTTAAAAAATATTTTAAGTTAATTTAATTTAAAAAATATTGTAAGTTAATTTAATTTGAAAAATATTTTAAGTTAATTTAATTTAAAAAATATTTTAAGTTAATTTAATTTACAAAATATTTTAAGTTATTTAATTTAAAAAATATTTTATGTTAATTTAATTTCAAAATATTTTAAGTTAATTTAATTTTGAAAAATATTTTAAGTTAAGTTAATTTAGAAAATATTTTAATTTAATTTAATTTTGAAAAATATTTTAAGCTAATTTAATTTTTGAAAAATATTTTAAGTTAATTAAATTTTAAAAAATATTTTAAGTTAATTTAATTTAAAAAATATTTTAAGTTAATTTAATTTAAAAAATATTTTAAGTTAATTTAATTTGAAAAATATTTTAAGTTAATTTAATTTTGAAAAATATTTTAAGTTAATCTAATTTAAAAATATTTTAAGTTAATTTAATTTAAAAATATTTAAGTTAATTTAATTTAAAAATATTCTAAGTTAATTTAATTTGAAAAATATTTTAAGTTAATTTAATTTTGAAAAATATTTTAAGTTAATTTAATTTTGAAAAATATTTTAAGTTAATTTAATTTTGAAAAATATTTTAGGTTAATTTAATTTACAAAATATTTTAGGTTAATTTAATTTTGAAAATTATTTTAAGTTAATTTAATTTAGAAAAATATTTTAAGTTAATGTAATTTAAAAAATATTTCAAGTTAATTTAATTTAAAAATATATTTTAAGTTAATTTAATTTTTAAAAATATTTTAAGTTAATTTAATTTGGAAAAATATTTTAAGTTAATTTAATTTAAAAAATATTTTAAGTTAATTTAATTTGAAAAATATTTTAAGTTAATTTTATTTTGAAAAATATTTTAAGTTAATTTAATTTTGAAAAAAAATTTAAGGTAATTTAAAAAATATTTTAAGTTAATTTGAAAAATATTTTAAGTTAATTTAAAAAATATTTTAGGTTAATTTAATTTTAAAAAATATTTTAACTTAATTTAATTTACAAAATATTTTAAGTTAGTTTAATTTTCAAAAATATTTTAACTTCATTAAATTTTGAAAAATATTTTAAGTTAATTTAATTTGTAAAATATTTTAAGTTAATTTAATTTAAAAATTATTTTAAGTTATTTTAATTTACAAAATATTTTCTGTTATTTTAATTTTGAAAAATATTTTAAGTTAATTTAATTTTGAAAAATATTTTAAGTTAATTAATTTATAAAATATTTTAAGTTATTTTAATTATGAAAAATATTTCAAGTTAATTTAAATTACAAAATATTTTAAGTTAATTTAATTTTGAAAAATATTTTAAGTTAATTTAATTTTGAAAAATATTTTAAGTTAATTTAATTTTGAAAAATATTTTATGTTAATTTAATTTTGAAAAATATTTTAAGTTAATTTAATTTTGAAAAATATTTTAAGTTAATTTAATTTTGAAAAATATTTTAAGTTAATTTAATTTAAAAAATATTTTAAGTTAATTTAATTTAAAAAATATTGTAAGTTAATTTAATTTGAAAAATATTTTCAGTTAATTTAATTTAAAAAATATTTTAAGTTAATTTAATTTACAAAATATTTTAAGTTATTTAATTTAAAAAATATTTTATCTTAATTTAATTTCAAAATATTTTAAGTTAATTTAATTTTGAAAAATATTTTAAGTTAAGTTAATTTACAAAATATTTTAATTTAATTTAATTTTGAAAAATATTTTAAGCTAATTTAATTTTTGAAAAATATTTTAAGTTTATTTAATTTTGAAAAATATTTTAAGTTAATTTAAAAAATATTTTAATTTAATTTAAAAAATATTTTAAGTTAATTTAATTTTAAAAAATATTTTAAGTTAATTTAATTTACAAAATATTTTAAGTTAATTTAATTTTGAAAAATATTTTAAGTTAATTTAATTTTGAAAATATTTTATGTTAATTTAATTTTGAAAATATTTTAAGTTAATTTTAAAAAGTAATTCTAATGAATTATGAATTTAATTTTGACTTTGAATTAATTCTTAATTATGAATTAGAATTAATTTTGATTACGAATTTTAATTTTGAATTTGATTATGAATTTAATTTTGAATCTAATTATAATTATGAATTTGAATTTCAAATTTGATTCTCTTTTAAATCTCTATTTGTTAGTCATCTCACCCAATCTAAATTTTCAATAAGGTAATCTTACAATATATATGAGATGAATTAAGTTCAATTTTAGAGTTTGGTTTAACTTTGTGTTAGATTCAGGTTTAGCTTTGGGTTCAACAAGTAGACGTTCTTTGGATAAACTTCTGGGCAATGATGAGTCACAAGGACATCATTAAAGTAACCATGCCTTCGAGGTTTTCCAAATAGTCCTACCCATTGAACTTAATACAAGACTTTGGTCTAACTGGTTAGGATCCATAAAGGGTAGCTTCGGTCAGTTCCACTTAGCCAAATGCACCAGGTCGAAGTCATATCTTCCTAGACATGTGATGACTAAGTTTCCCCAACGTACTATCATCCAATACTTCACTAGTACCGTGGGTCAAGTTAAACCTAGCCCATTTTAATCTATCCTTAATTACCCTGCCGGGTAGTTTACTCTTGTTTACCCTTATTAGGTGGATTAATTTCGGGGGTGCCAGCTATTCTGGAGCCTTCCTTTGGATTTTAATTTGATTTAGTTTGAATTTAATTTAATTTAATTTAATTTGAATTTATTGTTAATTTTAATTTGATTTGATTTTAATTTAATTTAATTTGAATCTAGTTTTATTTTTATTGTTTTTTTCTAGCTCCCCCTGGATCATAGCCTCGATATGGTCTATTGAGGTAATGTATATGATCCTTAGGGACCCAATATTGTCCAAGTCCAACTTGATTGATCAGGTTGGACTTGTGGACCCATGTTTGGACCATTTTTCTATTTGTTCTTTGTATAAGTGATAAATATGACTTATATTTCTTTTTTGATTTGAATCCTAGTCCAATTCTATTGTAGATTGCCCTTTGTGTTCCAAGAATTAGGTCAAGGTTCTTGGAACCCAAAGAGAATCGTTCTAATGTTTTCTCCAGATCCTTGACCTGAGTTTTCATGCTGGAATTCTCTTCCTCAAGTTTTTGGACTTGAGTCGAGTTTCCAGTCTGAACTGGTTCAGTCAAAGATTCAGAGTTAGTCATTTCTTTAAGGACAGCTACTTCCTTTAGAAGTGACTTAATTCTAAGATTAGACTTAGCTAATTTTCGTAACAAATAATTGACTAGATTGTTTAGTCGAGGGATACTTACAGAGGGATCGGTCCCTTCAGAAATGGATACAGATCCGTGGCTTCTTTCCGATTCTGTTTCTGACTCGCTCTCGCTCTCAGACACATCGATATGGTCTCGGGCCATCTGGTCATGAAGGCTCATCTGTTCGAGCTCGTCGTCAGTATCCCCTTCTGAAGATTCTTCAAAGGTTGATTTTAGCACCTTCTTCTTCCTCTACTTCTTTGCATCCTTCTGATTGGGGCAGTTGGCCTTGATGTGTCCCATCTGGTTGCACCCATAACAGATCACCTCAAACTTGACCTTTGAGCTGGGTTGAACCTCCTTTGATTGTACGGCTTTCTTTAGGTCTTTCTTGTTGAATCCCTTCTTCTTCTTGTAGAGCTTCTTCACAAGATTCATGAGTTCGGAGGTCAATTCATCATCTTCATCGTCTGAGTCGAGTTCGGCTTCCGATTCAGGTTCAGTTCTTCGCCGTGATCTTGGTTCGCGTGTTCGACTGGTACCTGCAACTAAAGCAATACCTTTCTTGATTGTCTGTGTATTAGTTTGTTTATGCAATTCGAATTCTGAGAACAATTCATCTAGTCTAATGGAAGTTAAATCCTTGGAGACTTTGTAGGCATCTACCATCGATGCCCACAATGTGCTCCTCGGAAAAGCATTAAGTGTGTACCTTATAATGTCCCTGTTCTCGACCTTTTGCCCGATAGCGTGGAGGGAGTTGAGGATGTCTTGAATCCGTGCATGGAGTTGACTTGCTGTCTCTCCTTCCTTCATTTTCAGATTATATAACTTATTGAACAAGAGATCTCTCTTGCTTACCTTGGTGTCGGAGTTGCCCTCGTGGAGTTCGATCAGCTTCTCCCAAAGCTCTTTTGCACTGGAGAACGGTCCAACTCTATTGAGTTCCTCCTTGGTCAATCCACACTGGAGGGTACAGGTTGTTCTAGCATCAGCTTCCACCTTCTTGATTAGGGTCTATTCCCATTTTTTGCAGGGTGTCGGCTTGCCGTCTTCGTCAGTTGGCAGTTGTAGTCCGGTCTTGATAATCATCCACGTGTCGAACTGTGTCTTGAGAAAGGTTTCCATTTGCCCCTTCCAATATCCGAAGTCTTCTCTGGAGAAAAGTGGGGGGCGAACGGTACTGAAACCTTCTTGTTGGGCCATTAGCGATATGTAAAAACAACTACAAAATAGAAATGTCCCAAGACTAGGTCTTGGATTAGCAGTGCGGGATATAAAGTTAAGTAATAGCGAACTCGAGTGGTGTTGCACCAGTCTCAAGCAAAAACCGATTCGAAAAAAAATTATTAGAATATAGCTATTAAGCTAATTCTAATTAACTCCGTAAAACTGAAACTACCACAAAAAATTGCGTGATTGGTGGTTGCACCAGATCAACGCGACCCCGTTCTGATACCAATTGTTGGATCGAAAGTGCTAGAGGGGGGGGGATGAATAACGCTCGTGGCTATTTCGTTCGATTCAGAAATCTTACAAGTAACGCAGTGGAAATAAAGCTAAAGCAAACACACAAGAATACGATCGTTTACTTGGTTCGGAGCCTGTGGCGACTCCAACTCCAAGGCCCGCGGTCGTTGACCGCTTTCGGTGGGCAACAACTATAAGCCCGAAAGGATTGTTACAAGATTATTACAATTAGAACTATGAAAGAAAATAATACCAACAGAAAGAATATCAAAATCTAGAGTTCCAGGTCGTTGGTATGTCGTCACAGCACTTTGGGATGACCTTGTTAGCAGTTGTACGTAGAAGGATCGCTCGTGAATTGTTGTTCTAAGCTGCTGCTCGAAGTCCCCTTTTAAACAGTGCTGGAGGCGCCTCCAAGCCTGTCCGAGGCGCCTCTAGGCCGCCAAGTCGCACACGTGGATAAGCTCTGATCTGGTCGCACCTTATCCCACTGAAAGCGCCTCCAAGCTGCTCCAAGGCGCCTCCAGTGACCTCCAAGGCACCTCCAGCGTCTCTGGACAGTTGGCTTTGGCTAGCACCCGAGGTGCCTCCAACCCCCATGGAGGCGCCTCGGACACTGTTCATTCGAGGTCTAAGTTGCTCCTTTGTTCCTGCAAATTGTGTTCGTCCCAATCACATACCCTGCAAGACAAAGTTAGCACAGAAACAATAAGATAGATATACTTAACAGTCATCGGACTGTCCGGGTCTGACTTCAGATTTCCAACCGGAAACCTAGGTCGACCCGACGCCTACTATTCCCTCTACGGGGAAAGCGTCCTCACCTACTCCACTTAGGAGATTTACCTGATGCTAGTGCAATCTTCCAGATCAACTGGACTTGCTCAGCGTTCGAAGCTTCCGGACTTTCTGCTGGACTTCCGCTTCCCGGCTAGTCCAGTCTTTCACCTGGTTCGCGACACCAGGACTTTCCACCTAGGGTTACCTCCCCCTAGGACTTTTGCCTGAAGCTCTCGACCCGCCAAGACTTTCCGCATAGGGTTACCACCCCCTATGACCTAGGGTTACCACCCCCTAGGGTTTTCCTCCTGCCTAACCGCAGCTAGGACTTTCCTGAAACACTCAATTAAGTGCATTAGATCACAAAACAACTTAACTTTGAATTCCTTTGCCATTATCAAAACAACGGTTGATCGTCGGATTCTTCCCGCACCAACAAGCACAACCACCACATGATTGGCCTCTGGAAGATGGACACGGCTGTGCCAATTGGCTCCCTCTGATCTTGATTCAGCTTTGAAGGGGAGCCACACCTTGCCATTCGATAGGGCCTGAACATAGTGTCACTCTGGATGGGGGTACGACCTGCCCCAAATTCACCACGAGGTATGGCACATGGCCATGCCAATAAGCATGACCAAGTTGTTACTTCTTCACTTGTTGCTTCAGCGTGTGCTTTCACTCGATTTTTGCTCCAATATGCATCTTGTCAATCAAAATATACAAAGAGCATATCTCCGAACATAATATAATGGAAGTATGATATTATAATGAAATAGGTGCAATAAACATAGATTATATGCATGAAATACAAGTTGATGTGCATCAAACAATGCACTAAAGACGTATATAATCTATGCACATCAGTAAATCAGCAACCTAGGTTGTGCTCCCTGGCACGACTGTGTGCCTCCACTAGAGTCACCCTTAGAAATCCACAAAAGTAGGTGGTGCCTTGAGGTATAACCATGCCATGACCTAGCCAAGACCCATAGCCTAGCCATGCCTCTCTTCCCAGCAAGACACACGACCCGATCGTACCCTAAGGCACAACTGGGTCATGCCCTAAAGCCCCACCATGCCTCTCTTCTCGACATTTTCCATGGCCCGATCATGCCATGAGGTAGAGTCATGCCTCATCTTCCAAAGAATCCCATGGGCAGGTCGTCCCCAAGGTATGATCGTGTCTGACTTGGGTTGTGGAACACACACCATGGTCGTGCCTTAAGGCACAACCATGTGGTGGATAAAATAAGGGGGTCGTTGTTAGTCTAGAAAGCACTAGACGATTGAACCTAAGTTTTGATTATGGAAAAGGGTTCAAAGTTAAGTTGTCTTATGATTTAATAAGTTGAAATAAGTATGCAAGATAGTCCTAAGTGATCTTTGGCAAGGGAAAGTCCTAGCTACGGTTAGACAACGAAGTCCTGGTCCGGAGGGACTGGGCGAAGTCTTGGCAGGTTGAGGACTTTAGATGAAATCCTAGAGTCAAGGAATCTAGGTGAAAATCCTTGGGGTCATGGACACCGGGTGGAAGACTAGATGGGTCATGGAGCGGATGTCCAGCATGAAGTCCTGAAGTCTTAGATGTTGAGAAAAAGTCCAGATAATCTAAAGGTCAGTCTGACTAAAGATAATTTCTCATGAGAGGAATAGGTAAGGATGCATTCCCTGAAGAGGAAACAGTAGGCATCGGTCTGACCTAGAATTTCTGTAAAACTCAAAGTTAAGACCAGACAGTCCAAAGGCTGTCAAATTTTATCATTCTTTACATATTATTTTCCTGGACTAACCTTGTTTTATAGAAAATCAACTTGGCAAAAATGGCGGTCCGGGCGCCTGGAGTTATTCCGGGTACCCAGAGTGGCTTGAATGGAGAATAGCTGTGGTGGGATGCCTGGCCTGGCACCCTAGCGGTCCAGACGCTAGGAACTATTCCAGGCACTCAGACGACCAAATGTGATATGTTTGATGAGCTAAAGCACGAGGGTTTGTCGGACTTGCATCACAGTCCGAGCGCCTGGAGGGAGTCCGAGCACCCGAAGGTGGATAACCTTTGCCAATCAACTTTTGATGAGAGCACTCATGTCAGCACGGACTAGGCATTGGAGGCGATCCAGGCGCCTAAAATGAGCTATAAAAGAAGGCTTCGACTAGTGGCTCAAGAACAAGATTTCGAATAACTTTTGCTTTTTTGTGCTACTCAGAAAATGCCTCCTCTATACCCAAAAGCTACTCTGATGACGACTACGCTGATGATCTAATCCTCCAAATCATCGATATTATTTTTATTCAAGTTACTTGTGTTGGTTGGTCCTAGGAAGATTGTATCGATTCCACTGTACAAAAATTTTGTACAAGTGTCGAACCTTTCCTAAACAACCTATTGTGTTCTTTAGAAATTAAATTAGGAATCGCAAACGGAACTTAACATTATTGATTCCAAATTTAACTTATCTGTTCTTAATGGTTTAGATTTGGATCGCAAGCGGAACTTAACACTATTGGTCCAAATCCACCTATGTTATAAAGTTGATTAAATATTTATTTCTAGAATTCGCTCCGAGGTCAAACATGGAGAGGCACTAGACCTTCTTGGGTATGGGATCATCCAACACTGCCTTGACAAAGCCTTTAATAGAAATTCAATATTTAATTTCCTAAAATTGTAACGCCCGCCCTCCCTGCTAACCCTAAGGGACGAGGCTACGATACTCTATGTACAAATTTTTCTCTTTTTTTTTTTAAACAGCGGAAGACTTAAAATAATTCTCTTAGTTTAATAAAAACTTTTCTTTTGTTTTCCCTTTCATCAAATCCGAACTACACTACCATGGCCTCAATAACATGATATCAAAATTAGTAGAAACATAACATCAAGTCACACATACGGTACTACAATTCATGATACCAAAGCATAGTTCTTTAAAAGTTTTTTTTTTAAAGCAGGTTCTTATTTGGTTGCCTAGCCACTGCCACACACATCTCCTTGCCTCTCTTGCTGCTCCTCTAGCTCATCCAGCTTTTTCCTTTATCTGTGGTACAAGGACAGTAAGCTGTGAGCACTCATGGCTCAGTAAGTTCCTTTCCTACTCACTAAAACCGAAAATCATAGTATAATCAAAGAATGTCTCAACATGGCATCATTTCAACTAGTCATGACATAATGTAACATACTCTTTTAAGCATATCATGCAACATGAAGAAATCATAACTAGTCATGGCATATCATAGCGTAAAGCATAGCATAAAGCATAACATAATCGTATCTAATCATGGCATATCGTCATAAGGAGTCATGGCATATCATACACATGGACATATCATGGAACATAACATAATCATATCTAACCATGGCATATCATAAATCATCATAAGGTATATGCAATACAATTTTGAAAAAAAACATGTATCCGAAAAAAAAAAATGTGTATGTCTCATGATCTTTAAAACCATTTCTTCTTACATATATACTTGAACATAATCTCAACTTAAAGGGGATCCCGGCTATGTACCACTTACATATTGCGCGCAACCTATGTAGGTCCAAGGTAGCAAGTCTTGAACCCTACAAGGCAACATACTAGGCCCGAGTCTTACTCCATCGACCTAGGGGCACTTAGGAGCACATCCCTAACGAGGCCCAAGTCTTATTCCATCGACCCCGGGGCGCTTATTGAGCCCACCCTTGGTACAAGCCATATAAACTAAAGTACATGTCATACTTATACATATCATACATCATAAAAGCATGCATCACTTAGGCACACATCCTATCATAAAAGTATGCATCACTTAGGCATACATCATATCATAAAGGTATGCATCACTTAGGCATACATCATGTCATAAAGGTATGCATCACTTAGGCATACATCATACCATAAAAGTATGCATCACTTAGGCATACATCATATCATAACAATATGCATCACTTAGGCATAGATCATAAAAACATGCATATCTTAAGCATAAAGCATATCATCAAGCATGCATAATTTAACCACATAGCATATCATGAAAGCATGCATATTTTAAGCATTAAACATAGCATCAAAGCATGCATAATTTAACCACATATCATAACATAAGCATGCATATTTTCAGCTCATATCATATCATCAAAGCATGTAAAATTTACCCACATATCATAACATAAGCATGCATATTTTGAACTCATAACATATCGTAGAAATTCTCATCTTGTATAGCTCACAGGCATACATGTCTAAGCATAAAAGTGTATCATGTGCTCATCCAATCATGAGGAACAATGTAACATGATTAATTTGGGTACTAAGCTTCCTAATCCTTTGGGTTCTTATCTTGGCCGAAACCCTCTTAGGTGCCAATTCAGGTTTTAAACAACATCCAAGCATGTAGAACCTAATTCATCCACCTATCATTTTCATAGGAAGTATTATAAACAAGATTTACTTGGACTCTAAGTTCTCCAAGTCCTTAAACCTCATTTGGCCGAACCTTAACAAGTGTGAAACAAGGTTCTAAATGACATAAAGCATGGAAACCTTAACCATATTTATAGCATTTGTTTCAAGGAATATGGTAAGCACAATTGAGTTAGTTCCTAAATCCTTTAAGCCCTTAAAATTATGTCATGACCGAAACTTACAAGTACTCATTTAGGTTTTCAAGCAAGCATACAAGCATGTGAACTTACTCTAACATCATGTATAAATTTATAAATGGCATCATACAAGTGGTCATGGCCGAAACTTCCCTTAGCATCAATTTAGGTCACTAACAACATATAGCATGTGAATTTTTAGCTTTCTACATTTCATATTCCATGGAGAGTGACATGAGCATGTTCAATGTAAGTTCTAGGGTTTCTAAGGCATGTATCCCTTCATGGCCGAGACTTTAAGGTGTCCATTTGAATCATAGTTAAATATATAAGCATGTGAACACAATCAACATGTTATCTCAATTTCATAAGAAGCATCTTTAACACATGAGGTCTAAATTTTAAGGTTTCTAGGTCTTTAAACCCTACATGGCCGAACCTCATCAAGCATGGAATTTGTTCAAATGGCATAAAAGCATAGAAAGTCATAACACATTTCATAACATGTATAAAAGTCAAGCACTATAAGCATACATTTAAATTGTGTCTTAGGTTTCCTAGGTTTTTCCTTTCTTTATCTCATAGCATATGTTTGGCCGAAACCTTCCAAGTCTTTAAACTAGGTTTTAGGTGGCCTAAAGTATGGAAAACCTAAACAAGTTTTATGGCAAAAACATCAAAGGAACTATACATATAAGTTTGGTTCACAAACAAGCTAGGACCCTTGTGGTCATAATTATCATATATCATGCAACCAATTTTCCTATACTCTAATTAAGCATGGGAGCATCAAACAACTTTCATATCTTATTGTCATGGAGGTTTTGAGCATGTTAGGTAAACAAATAAATTCCCTAGCCCTTATAAAACCTTTTTGGCCGAAACTCTAGGGTTAGGTACATCTCTAATCCAGCATCACATATATATAAAAATATGAAACAAAACCTTCTTACAAAGCATAGAAAAATTATCCTGAATCAAGGCTTATATTAAACATTCCTAGGATCAACAAGTCCTTTCTTTGGCCGAATTTTCACAACTTTGTTTCTAGGTTTTAAAATCCTCATAAAATCCAAAAACACATTAAAACCACTTGTATCACAGGTGAGGGGATACTTACTTCCTTTTCGCTTGTGGTTCTAAAGTGTGGTGATGGAAGAAAGGGTCTCTTCTTCTTGTTCTCCTCCTTTGATTTCCCTTGGTAGCCTTCCTTGTATCCTAGGAGGAACCTTGTTTTGGGGGCCGAAAATGGAGGAGAGGGGGCTAAGGCTCTCGGTGGTGGAGAGGAGAGAATGAGAGAAATGAGAGAAAAATAAAATCTTCTCTTTACATGCTCCCTTTTATGTTAAGGGGGAAGAGGTAGCAAAATTGGTTTTTGCTTTACTTCTCCCTTAGCCCCTTTTTTTTTTATTTTTATTTTATTTATTTATTTGTTCTCATCATTCATGATGAAACAAGGGGGAATGAATCCCCTTAATTGCCCTCTTTAAGTCACGGCAAAGGGAGAGGGAGAGGAAGAGGGAGAGAAAAAAAGGAAGACAAGTTGCCTTTCTCTTGCTCTTTTTTTGCTTTCTTTTGGCTAGCTTTTACTCTCATCCTTATCATGAGTTTCCCTCCTTTGCTATCAATATATCATTCCTATCGCAACTGGTTATTATCCATTAATCCTATCATTTACATCATGAGAGGTTCAAGGTTCAATCCTTGACCACTCCCTATTTTTATTTCTTTTTATTTCTTTTTGGTTCAACATTCTACTAATATTTTTCTAAGGCAAATTCATCATTCTTATATTTATCTTAAAAGCTTAGTGCGTGTTACAAAAATAACATTAGGTTTAACCGAAAAGAACAATCGAATCACAAATCCGAAAAATAAAACAAAAGAAACACAACTTCGAAACAAATCCGAAACTAGTTATACCTCTTCTTTGTATGGTAATAACCTCGAAATCTTCTACCGTATTCCTCGCCTCCTCTTTGACGTCGTGTGGGCAACAATCCTCCAAGATGAACACCACCCAAAAGCTCCTCCTTCTTCTCTAGTATTCGGCCACCACCACCACCAAGGAACAAAAGAGAGCAAGGGGAAAGGGAAAGGGGAGAGGGCCGACCACAATAGAGAGCACCAACAAGAGAATTGATTTTTATCATGAGGCCTCTCTTCCCCTTCTTTTATAATACTTGCCCAAGGCAAATAAGGAAAGATTTTTACAAAAATTAAAATCTTCCACTTATTTTTCCTTTTTCCCTTTTATTTTTCCGTTTCTCCTTTAATTGATTGATTGATTCAATCATTGATTGGTCGACCCCTTGCTTGGGCACCAAGCAAGGGTGGCCGGCCCTTTAAAGGAAGAAAATAATCTTGTAAAAAATTTTATAAGCAAAGAAGGAAAGCTCTTATAAAATTTTACAAGCTCTCTTTTAATTTCCTAATGTGGATTTTAAAAAAGGAAAGTTTTAAAAAATTAAAACCAAGTTTTAAAATTTAAAACTTTTCTTCTAAAATTTTCTTTTTTAACATGGTTACAAAAATAGAAAGTTTCAAATTTAAAACTCCCTTCATTTTTTCCAACAACCATGAAGATGGTTAAAAAATGAAAGTTTTAAAACTTTTAAACTTTCTTTTAAAACATGTGACCTAATTCAAATAAGGAAAGTTTTGTAAATTTAAAATCCTTCTTTTAAACTTGTAGTTATCTACAAAGAGAAGATTTTAAAAATTCATAACACCCCTTCTAATTTGAAATATGGTGGTCGACCCCTCAAAACTAATTGTGGGCTGCCCCCTTAGGAAGAATAGTGGCTGTCCCTTGGCTTGGTCACCAAGCCTTGGGCCGGCCCCCTCTTGGACAACAAGATGGGCTTTACATGGGTGGATATGAGGCATTAATGAGGCTACGACAGGGACCTAGAGGAGAAATTAGTTTTGGCCTTCAGACGAGCTTGAGTATCCCGTGTTCGCCCCGAACAGACAACTCAAGTTCATTAATAATAACTCATTCCACTAGAGAGTTATTATTGCACTACCGCACCAATTCCAAATTACATTATGGGATCCTTCTTATCATGAGTGTGTTAGTCTCCCTGTGTTTAAGATATCGAATGTCTACCAATTAATTGAGTTACTGACAACTCATTTTAATTAATGTGTTAGTCCAAGAGTAGTACCACTCAACCTCATTGACATGTCGGACTAAGTCCACTTGCAGGGTTTTACATGACAATCCTTATGAACTCCTTTTGGGAACATTCTCAACCTAGATTACTATGACACAATTTCCTTCTATAATCAACAACACACACTATAAGTAATATCATTTCCCAACTTATCGGGCCTATTGATTTATCGAGCTAAATCTCACCCTTTGATGAGTCAAAGAAATAAATACTAAATATATGTGCTTGTTATTATATTAGGATTAAGAGCACACACTTCCATAATAACTTAGGTCTAGTTCTTTTATTAACCAGTATAAAAAAAACTTACCTTAAATGGTCCTACTCAATACACTTAGAGTGTATCAGTGTAATTTATTAGTCAAGATAAACTAATACCTAATTACACTACGACTATTCCAACGGTTTGTTCCTTTCCATCTTAGTCGTGAACAACTATTTATAATTTATAAAGAACTGATAACATAATCTTCTGTGTGTGACACCACACACCATGTTATCTACAATATAAATTAATTGAACAACTACACTTAACAAATAAATATAGACATTTGACCAATGTGATTCTTTTATTTCAAAAATAAATGTTTACAAAAGCTAGGCTTTTAGTATACACTCTAACAATCTCCCACTTATACTAAAAGACTAAGCTGCCATATCTGCTGCCATACATCTGATTCCCATCCCCTCCACATGTCGATCAAAAGCTTTCGTCAGAAGGGCCTGTTAAAGGATCTGCTAGGTTATCGGCTGATGCAATCTTGGCGACGACAACTTCTTCATCCTTCACGATGTCTCATATCAGGTGGTACTTGCACTCTATATGTTTACTCGCCTTATGGGCTCGTGGTTCCTTTAAGTTTGTAACTGCACCGCTATTATCATAATAAATTGTGATGATTTTGGGCAAACCAGGAATCACATCTAAGTCGATTAGGAAGTTCCTGAGCCATACAGCTTCTTTGACTGTCTCAGAGGTTGCCACATACTCAACTTCCATGGTTGAGTCTGAAACACATTTCTGCTTGACACTCCTCCATGAATTGGCTCCACCTCCGAGAGTAAACACATAGCCTGATGTAGACTTACTATTGTCCCTATCTGATTGGAAGTCTGAATCCGTGTAACCCACAGGGAGCAAATCGTCTGCTTGGTAAACTAGCATATAATCTCTAGTCCTTCTCAAGTACTTCAATATATTCTTTACAGCAGTCCAATGTCCTTGTCCAGGGTTACTTTGACATCTGCTAACCATGGTCACGACAAAGAAGATATCCGGTCTCATACATAGCATTGTATACATTAGGCTTCCCATAGACGAAGCATAAGGAACTGCCTTCATGCCCTCTATTTCCTTTGATGTCTTCAGAGACATCTCTTTAGATAAAGCTACTCCATGCCTAAAAGGTAAAAAACCTTTCTTGGAGTTTTGCATACTAAAACGAGCAAGGATTGTATCTATGTATGAAGCTTGAGATAAGCACAACATCCTTTTCTTGCGATCCCTTATGACTTTGATCCCAAGAATGTGTGCACATTCTCCAAAGTCCTTCATATCGAATTTTTTGGACAACCATACCCTTACGTCCGATAACACTTTGACATTGTTGTCAATTAATAAAATATCATCTACATATAGTACAAGAAATACCACCACGTTTCCATTACACTTCTTGTATACACAAGACTCATCCGGACACTAAATAAATCCATATGACTGGATTACTTCATTAAACCGGATGTTCCAAGATCTTGAAGCTTACTTCAGTCCATAAATGGACCAATTGAGCTTGCACACTAGATGTTCTTTGCCTTTTTCAATGAACCCTTCTAGTTGCTTCATATGGATGTTTTCTTCAAGACTTCCGTTAAGGAAAGCTGTCTTGACATCCATTTGCCAAATCTCATAATCCATATGAGTGGCTATGGATAAGAGTATCTGAATAGACTTAAGCATAGCTACCTGTGAAAAGTTCTCCACATAATCAATTCCCTCTTTCTGAGTATACCCTTTCGCAACAAGTCTTGCTTTGTGTTGGAACCCCAAGGTTGTTTTGGTGTGATCAACAAGTTAAGTTAGGTCCTGTGTGTTTTTAACCTTGTGTCTAAGTGTGCAGGAGCTTAGGAGCACAGGAAGTCGAGTGGAAGACACATCTAGTGAGAAGGACGGCACGCAGTGCGTCCGAGGGATGAGGCACTGCAGAAGAGTACACCGGCGGACAAGAAGGAAGCGTGCGATGGTTCCGAGGGATGAAAGCTGGAGCGGAAGACTGCTCGATGAGCAAGAGACGCAACTAGCGAGAAGGACGTCATGCGGTGTGTCCGAGGGACGAAGACTACGGATGAGTACGCCGACAGATGAGAAGGAAACACACTGTGATTCCGAGGGACGAGAAGCCAGAGCGGAAGCCCACTCGAGAAGACCAGAAGTTGGGGTTGGGTGAGCCCTTTTCCGGATGGTCGCGATCACCCAAACGAGCGGAGCCGGAGCAGAAGGACCCGGACCGAGACAAGTTGAACCGGAGCGGAGGGCCCGGACCAAAAGTCAACTAGAGTTGACTTAGGGGTCCGGGTGCCCGGATTCATTCCGAGCGCCCGGATGTCTGAGTGCCCGGAACCACTCCGGGCGCCCGAAAGTCAATATTTGACTGGATCACCTTTTATGCGATCTAAATGTTGGGGGATAAAGTTTTATCCCCCAAGGTGCCCGGAACCCTTCCAGGCGCCCCAACCAAGGCTATAAATATAGCCATGGTCCAGAAGCTTAAAACAACTCAGAAATTATAATTCCAACACTTGTGCGCTCTCAGTTGTAGTTTAGCTTCTTTCTTTTGTGCTTCATCGTTGTATGAGGCTTCTCCGCATGAAGGAGTTTCTTTAAGTACGATCATCTTCCTTGGATTAACAACCTCCCCGGTTGTAACTAAGTAAATCCCGGTGTGCCTCATTTTTCTGATTTACTTTCTACTTACTTTAATTTACATGTGTTAGTTTAAGAGTTCGAGAAGGGTGTTTTTGTTTTTGTTTTATAGGGCTCTTCATCACCCCCCTTCTAGCCGGCCGCAACGATCCAACACTTTAAAGGTTTCTACCTTCCCGTCTGACCCTCCTTTCCTTTTGTAGATCCATTTGCATCCAACGGCTTTTACACCATTTGTTGGTTCTACAAGCTCCCAGACCTTATTAGAATACATAGATTTTATTTCAAAATTCACCGCTTTCTGCCAAGATGCTGCATCTTTATCTTGGAGTGCTTCGTCATATGTCCGGGGATCAGGTTCATGTTTACCCGGGATCAAGTCCGAAGATTCTCTCAAAAATATTAATCTCTTAGGTTGCCTCACAACCCTCCCACTACGACGAGACACTATCTGTGGTTGTGTATTATGTGTGACACGTGTTACAGTCTCTTGTGGTACTTCATCTTGTACTGTTGGTACAAAAGTAGACGTGTCCTCTCTTATTTCTTCTAGAACAATTTCACTCATGGGCTTATGGTTCACTACATAATCTTCCTCTAAAGAACGAGCATTGGTGCTAATAATGGTCTTCTGATTTTTAGGATTATAAAACAAACCACCTTTCGCTCCCTTAGGATATCCCACAAACAGACAAACTTTTGCACGTGATTCCAATTTGTCAGTATCTCCCTTCAGCACATGTGCTGGACTACCCCATATCCGGATATGATTCAGACTAGGCTTACGCCCATTCCGTAATTCCATGGAAGTAGAAGGAACTATTTTAGAAGGTACCATATTCAAAATGTACACTGCTATTTCTAGAGCATATCCCTAAAATAAATTTGGTAATTCTGAATAACTCATCATCGATGTAACTATTTTCATAAGAGTCCTATTCCTTCATTCTACCACACCATTCTATTGGGGTGTACCAGGTGCAGATAATTGGGATTGGATCCCGACTTCTGATAAGTAATTCCTAAACTCTCTAAAGAGATATTTGCCACCACGGTTAGACCGTAGTGTCTTGATACTTTTACCAAGACGTTTCTCCACATCAGCCCTATATTCTTTGAACTTATCAAAGCATTCAGACTTATGGTGCATCAAGTAAATGTATCCGTACCTTGAATAATCGTCTATAAAGGAAACGAAATATTCATAACCACCTCTTGCCTGGATAGACATAGGACTACACAAATCATAATGAACCAGTTCTAACACATCTTTGGCTCTATACCCCTTGGCCTTAAAAGGTCTCTTGGTCATTTTACCTTCCAAGCAAGATTCACAGGTTGGAAAGTTTTCCAACTCTAATGAACCCAAGAGTCCATCGGCTACAAGCCTTTGAATCCTACTTAAGTTAATATGACCAAGCCTTAATGCCAAAGATATGTTTGGTTCATTTCTGAAGGTTCTTTTCTCTTCTTGGAATTAGAAGATGTGTTATTAATTTCCATGTTTTGCTTTGTGGAAGAAATTGGATTTAAAGTATATAAATTGTCAACCAATGCACCAGAACAGATAATAACCCTATTTCTCTTTATAACCACATTGCTATTAAAAGAAACAGAATATCCATCCAAATACAGTTTAGAAACTGAAATTAAATTCTTTCTAAAACTGGGTACATAAAGATAATTTCTTAAAACCAAACTTCTATTTCTATCAAAAGATAAGTAGACGTCTCCCACTGCAACAACTGCCACCTTAGTAGCATTGCCATGTAGACGGTTATCTCTCCTTCAAATAGTCATCGAGTTTCTTGGAACCCCTGCAAAGAGTTACAGACATGATCAGTGGCTCCCGTATCTACACACCAGGTGTTGGTAGATAACACCGCTAAACATGTTTCAACTACTAGAGTTTGAGATATACCTTTATTGTTCTCTTTCCTACGAGGACAACCCGCCTTCCAATGTCCTAACTGCTTGCAGATGAAGCACTTGTCCTTTGGCTTCTTCATTCCTGCTCTTGGTCCTGTACCTTGAGGTTTATTCACCTTCTTTGCTGAAGTAGCCTGTTTCTTCTTCTTCTTGCCTTTTGACTTAGAAGTAGAATCATTTTCAGCATAGTAAATCTGAGAATTGTGACAAAATAACCCTTCTACTGCCTGAAGTTCTGGCAGTAGTTCCGCCATTGAATACATCCTTTTATTCATATTATAGTTTAGGCGGAAATGCTCAAAACTTCTAGGTAGCGTTTGGAGAATGATATTGATCTGGGTTTCCCCATCGATTTCTCCTCCAAGGATTTGTATTTCGTTCAAATAAACCATCATCTTTAGGATATGATCCCTTACGGAAGTCCCCTCTGTCATGGTGGCTGTCATTAACTTTCTCATAGCTTTTTACCTAGCGGCCCGATCCTAGTGACCAAAGAGATCCTTGAGATTATTCATTATATCATAAGCTGTTGGTAAATCTTGATGCTGATGTTACAACACATTTGACATTGAAGCAAGAATGTAACACCGCGCCATCTCATATGCTTTTACCCATTTCCTATGATTCTCAATCTTCTCTTGGGTAGACTCACCATTAGGCGCATTAGGGCACTCCTCTAACAGTACAAACTTATAGCCCTCAGCAGTTAGGACAATGTCCAGGTTTCTTTTCCAGTCTATATAATTTGGACCAGTAAGTTTGTTCTCTTTCAGTATGATGGCCAATGGGTTGAAAGTCATCCTAAGAATCACAAAAATAACTTTGGTCAGGTCTCTAAATTTAGAATAATATTGATTCCTCAAACAATACTATTTAAATTTACCAACACCTCAAAACACCGTGAATATTGCATGCCACGTTAATGTGGACGTATACAAATTCAACATTTGTAAGAGGAGGTCTTACCCATTAAATTTATTATCTTGTCATCCTAACTTTATGACAAATAAAATTAATAGTTGGTTTTACTTTGGTCACGCAAAACAATAGCAGTGACTCCGTCGGGGAGGATACTATTGAATGCGTCTAAGTGTATACCATTACTTGATACTTAGTCCATTAAATAGGATTGTGCCCCTTTAGTTGGAGAATATCACACACTCCTAAATAATTTGCTAAAACCATCCATAAAGAAAGTTTGATCTAGTGATTCGCAACAAACCCATCCGTTGTAGAGGGAGGCACTCAGAGCTAACACGCAAGCTTGTTGCATCACTTACAAACCAGTAATGGAGACCGTGGAATTTATTTTAAAATCCCTCTCCCACTTAGTTATTTAAGGTGAGGAATTTTAACCTATGCTAGCATACATCACATGCAAACACACATCACAGTAAATAAAAGCAATAAATATGGAAATTAATTTTCCAACTATTATGGCTTCTTCCATCACTGTCCTTTGCGTGCTGCCGTCCCTAGGGATCATGCCGTCGGGTCCATCGAGCTTCCTTTTCCGTTGCGCCTCTGGTCCCCCAATAGCACCACGCCTCGCAAGGATATGATCCGCGACAAAAATAGAATTTTACATATATCGATCCTATATTCCATAAAGGAATGTACATGTAATCTAGATCGAAACAAAAAATGTAAAATCCTAATAACAAATACAAGTCCTGCTGTATTTAATATTACAATCATGCACACACAATAAAATACCCTTAACATGACCAAGGGTCCAATCACACACAATATCTATATGTCATAATAGTTGGAACTTGCATACACAAAGTTAGCACATCCTACTATTATCCTACCTAAATTATGTATAATATGTGCATAATCTATTTGAAAACCAAAAACACATAGAGGAAAACCCTAGCTCTGATACCAATTGTTGGTTGGTCCTAGGAAGATCGTACCGGTTCCACTGTACAAAAATTTTTTACAAGTGCCAAACCTTTCCTAAACAACCTATTGTGTTCTTTAGAAATTAAATTAGGAATCGCAAATGGAACTTAACATTATTGATTCCAAATTTAACTTATCTGTTCTTAATGGTTTAGATTTGGATCGCAAGCGGAACTTAACACTATTGATCCAAATCCACCTATGTTATAAAGTTGATTAAATATTTATTTCTAGAATCGGCTCCCAAGTCAAACATGGCGAGGTACTAGGCCTTCTTAGGTATGAGATCATCCACCACTGCCTCGACAAAGCCTTTAATAGAAATTCAATATTTAATTTCCTAAAATGACATTAGGTTTAATTTCCTATATACTTATAAAGGAATTTCTTTATGGTTATTATACTTACTTGTATTGGTGCCAAATAACTAAGTATAATAGCGTCCTTAAATAGAAGATTTTTATCTATATCAATCAATTGGTTGAGTTGATAGTGAGATAATATAGAGAACACTACTCTTAATCATTCCTAGTCAAGTATTAACATTTAGGGACAATGTTAATGCAATGAGACTAGCATGTAGGTCAACTCGATGACTTGATCTCACAAGTCATGGATATAGAGATATCAAGTTGACACATGTGTATGCATTGGAGAATGTATACTGAATGATCCGCCATGAGAAAGTATCATGGATCATTATATGAGTGTCATATACTTTCTCATGTGACTATTAGTATGACTATCAGTCCTTGGACTTGAAGTCACCATAGTTCCCTATATAAGGAGTTGCATACTTTGGCTTCGTCAAACGTCACCCGTAACTGGGTGGACTATAAAGGCAATTACTGGGTATGTAACAAATTATGCGGAGGGATGTGAGTGATGTAGATGGGATCTATCCCTCCTATATGACGGGAATGACATCATGATTCTTGATAGAGTAAGACCACTAAGTGCATGGTCATGCCCAAATGAGTCAATATGAGATATTGAGTGCATTTGATTAGAGTGAGTCTACTTGGGGTTCAAGACATAGATTGATTAGAGGATGGCCCAGTTTATGCCTCAATTGATCAATCTAGATGTCAAGGATAGAAGGACATTGTCACATATTGTGAGAGTCACGATTAGTAGTCACAATGTGATGTGTGCCAAGAAGAGGCATTGAAGGGAATTGGGGGACCCATGACAAGGTCCAAGACTAAGAGAATGAAGCAAGCTTTGGAAGGCTTAATAATGAGGCTCAAGGAAAAGGAGGATCAATGCACAATGGAGGCAACAACTAAGTGGATCATATTCCTTCAATTTGAAAGTGAAATTGGACCAACATGAGGACCATTTTCGTGTGCATGCATGGGGGGGGGGTTCTAAAGTGACTTTTGATGTCCTTTGTGAGTTTTTAATGCATTTTTGAGAGTTCCTAAGCTAGTATAACAAATACCATGCATGCATGGTTGCATTAAGCTAGTATTAGGGATTAGTGGTTGCATTAGTGGATAATAAAACCCATGCATGCAAGCATGATATTTATTGCACAATTAGTGCATAGTGGATCTTAAGGGATGTTAAATAGGAGAACTCTTGTATGACAAATCATGTAAGTTTGAATGAAAATTTGAGTTTCTCTTTTGTGAGAGCTTCCTTCTTGTTCTTAGGCAAAGAACTAATTTCGATCTTATCAAGGCAACTTGTGGCGATCAAAACTCCATGACTTATCACTCACCTTCTCATCTTGCTTGATTGTGGCGTCAATACCCTTCCCCAAGCTGAATTTCAAGGCGATCCGTTTACAAGGTTTCTTTTTCATTTGTTCCCTCCTTTTGGTTAATTCGTCCTCGAATTTAGGTCTTCATCTCCTACATCAAAAGGACTCAAATCAGCCACATTAAATGTTGCACTAACACCATACTCACCAGGAAAATCAATTTTGTAAGCATTGCCATTAATTCTTTCCAACACTTGGAATGGTCCATCTCCTCTTGGTTGAAGCTTTGATTTCCTTTGGGTAGGAAACCGTTCCTTCCTCATATGAACCCACACCCAATCACCGGGTTCAAGGACCACTCTTTTTCTCCCTTTATTGGCTCGATTTGCATATTGCTCCATTTTCTTCTCAATTTGAGCTTTAACTTGCTCATGAAGCTTCTTCACATATTCTGCCTTTGTTTTGCCATCCTTGTGAACTAAAGAAGAAGTGTTAGGTAAAGGAAGCAAATCAAGAGGTGTTAGTGGATTGAACCCATAAACAATCTCAAACGGAGAAAATTGAGTAGTTGAATGGACCGCCCTAAGCAAATTCAACATGAGGTAAACATTCTTCCCAAGACTTAATGTTCTTCTTAATAATTGCTCTAAGAAGAGTAGAAAGTGTCCTATTTACCACCTCATTCTGGCCGTCAGTTTGTGGGTGGCATGTGGTGGAGAAAAGAAGCTTTGTTCCCAGCTTGTTCCATAAGGTCCTCCAAAAATGGCTTAAAAATTTGGTGTCACGATCTGAAACAATGCTCCTAGGCATGCAATGAAGTCTTACCACCACTTTGAAAAACAAATCTGCCACATGAGTTGCATCATCCACCTTGTGGCAAGGTATGAAGTGTGCCATCTTGGAGAATCTATCAACTACCACAAAAATGGAGTCCTTACCTTTTTGAGTACGTGGTAGCCCTAAAACAAAATCCATAGACAAGTCAGTCCAAGGAAAATTAGGAATAGGCAAAGGCGTGTAAAGTCCATGAGGTAATGTCTTAGATTTTGCTTTTCTACACACAATGCACGTGCACAAAATTTTTGCACATCGTGTTTCATGTGTGGCCAATGAAAATGTTCAAGCAGCATTTCTAAGGTCTTTTGAATCCCAAAGTGTCCCATTTAACCCCCCTCATGTGCTTCCCTAACTAGCAATTTACGCATCGATCCTCTAGGCACACAAAGTCTGTTATTCTTAAACAAGTAGTTGTCATGCCTAACAACCCCATTTTGTGATTTCTTTTCACATGCAGCATATAATTGGGAAAACTCATTATCATGTACATACAATTCCTTAATATGTTCAAGGCCAAGCAATTTAGTTTCAAGTGTAGCTAACAAATTATACCTTCTTGAAAGTGCATCTGATACAACATTTACCTTTCCTTGCTTATGCTTAATCACATAAGGAAATTGTTCAAGAAATTTGACCCATTTGGCATGCCTTTTGTTGAGCTTCCCTTGCCCTTTCAAATACTTCAAAGATTCATGATCACTATGAATGATAAATTCTTTAGGCAAAAGATAATGCTGCCATGTTTGCAATGCTCTAATAAGGGCATACAATTCTATGTCATAAGTGGAATAGTTGAGGGTGGCACCACTTAATTTCTCACTAAAATATGCAATGGGATGACCATCTTGAAGTAAAACAGCCCCAATACCCACATGAGATGCATCACATTCAATTTCAAATGATTTGGAAAAATCAGGTAAAGCAAGAATGGGTGCATGTGTGAGTTTATCCTTAAGTGTTTGAAATGCATTTTCTTGATTCTCTCCCCATCTAAAACTCATATTTTTCTTAACAATTTTATTTAGGGGTGCTGCCACTGTGCTGAAATCCTTCACAAACCTCCTATAGAAACTTGCCAACCCATGGAAGCTCCTAACCTCACTCACAGTTTTAGGAGTTGGCCAATCTCTAATGGCCTTAACTTTCCCTTCATCAACCTGCACTCCTTTAGAACTTATGACAAAACCAAGAAAAACCACATGATTAGTGCAAAAAGAACACTTTTCCAAGTTAGCATATAGTTTTTCCTTTCTAAGGACATGCAAGACAGATTGGAGATGTGCAATATGCTCAACAAAACTCTTGGAATATACCAAAATATCATCGAAGTATACTACCACAAATTTTCCAAGAAATTCTCGTAAGACATGGTTCATAAGCCTCATAAAAGTGCTTGGTGCATTAGTTAACCCAAAAGGCATTACCAACCATTCATACAATCCATATTTGGTTTTGAAAGCTGTTTTCCATTCATCCCCTTCCCTTATCCTAATTGGATGGTACCCACTTTTTAAATCAATTTTAGAAAAGAAGCAAGCACCATGCAATTCATCAAGCAAATCATCAAGTCTAGGGATTGGATGTCTATACCGAATTGTGATGTTGTTGATGGCTCTACAGTCAGTGCACATCCTCCATGTTCCATCCTTTTTAGGCACCAAAATTACGGGTACAGCACAAGGACTTAAACTTTCTCTAACCCATCCTTTTTGCAATAACTCCTCCACTTGATTTTGTATCTCCTTTGTTTCTTGAGGGTTGCTCCTATAAGCTGGCCTATTGGGCAGAGAAGCGCCAGGAATAAGGTCTATTTGGTGTTCAATTCCCCTCATTGGTGGCAATCTGTGAGGTACTTCCTTGGGAAACACATCTTCAAAATCCTGCAAAATAACAACTTCACTAGGCAAAGAGTTAGTATTAGATTCCAAGCAAGTTTCCTTACACAAAAGAAGAAATATTGGTTGCCTTGTCAAATAAGCTTTCTTCACCTCACTTACTCTTGTAAACAAATTTTCTATTTTTCTCTCTTTCTTTTCCTCATTCTTTCTTTTCTTTTGAATTTTGTCCTCAAAATCAAGTATTTTCTTTTGCACACACTCTTTCTTTTTCTTATGCTCTTGCTCTTCTTTTCCTCCTTTCTCTCTCATTTTTATTTGATCCTCACAAACCTCCCTAGGTGATAATGGTACAAGTGTAACTTTGCGAGAATTGTGGACAAAAGAGAACTTGTTGGAGAATCCATCATGGTGAGCTCGCCTATCAAACTGCCAAGGTCTTTCAAGAAGAATGTGGCTTGCCTCCATAGGCACAATATCACATAGAACTTGATCTTCATATTTGCCAATGGAGAAATTAATCAACACTTGCTGGTTCACTACCAATTCACCACTATTACTTAGCCATTGAAGTTTATATGGTCTTGCATGTGGTGTAGTCTTGAGGTTGAGTTTGGTGACCAACCTAGTGCTTGCCACATTGGTGCAACTTCCACCATCAATGATCATAGAGCATGTCTTTCCTTGAATAAGGCAGCGGGTATGAAAAATATTTTTTCTTTGGTCCTCCTCATGCTCCTTGGCTTGGCTTCCCAATAATCTCCTAACCACCAAGAGATCTCCATCTTGCGCATAGGCTTGTCCATCATTTTCTTCATCGCTTGAGGAAGAGGAATGAGAAGAAATTTCTTCACTAGAGATACTCCCATTATCCCTCACCACCATAGTCTTCTTATTCGGGCATTCGGATGCAATATGGCCTTTTCCCAAACACCTAAAACACTTGATATCCCTACTCTTAGAAGTGGAAGAAGAGGTAGTAGGAATATGCTTCTTAATGCTTGCTTCCTCCTTAGAATTTGAAGAAGAACCCTCCTTCTTTGGCTTTCCCTTCCAACTTGAAGAGTAGTTTGGAGAAGATGATTTCTTCATAACGCCCTTTCTCTTTAATTGTTGCTCTATTTTCATTGCTTGATGCACTAAGTCGTCAAGCTCCACATAATGTTGTAACTCCACAATGTCTCCAATGTCTCGGTTTAGGCCATGGAGAAACCGAGCCATGGTAGCTTCCCTATCCTCCACAATATTGGCCCTAATCAAAGCCACCTCCATCTCCTTGTAGTAATCATCCACACTCCTACTCCCTTGGGTGAGTCTTTGCAATTTGTTGTGCAATTCCCTATGGTAGTGGGAAGGCACAAATCTCCTTCTCATCAAAGTCTTCATTTCGTCCCAAGTGTTGATAGGATGCTCTCCATACCTTCTTCTCTCCTTTTGCAATTGATCCCACCAAATTAAGGCATAATCGGTGAACTCAAGGGCAGCCACCTTTACTTTCTTTGCATCATTGTAATTGTGGCATGAGAAAATTTGTTCTATTTTCATCTCCCATGCAAGATATGTTTCAGGATCATTCCTCCCTTGGAAGGAAGGTATCTGGACTTTCACACCTCCTAGATCATCTTCTCGTCTATGGTCTCTACCTCCTCTTTCACGTCTTCTTCCCCCTTCACGCCTCCTTCTTTCTCTTGGTGAATCATAGAATGGTTCACTTTGATGAAATTCTTCATGATTAGAATTGGCCCCACGGTTCGAAACTTTTTCTCCTTCAAGTCAGTCCATCCTTTCGTGTATTTCTTCAAGTTGTCTTTGATGTATTCTCTCAAATTATTGAGTAAGTGCCTCCATTTGAAGCCTATTAAGATCTCGCCTAGGGGAATTAGGTGATTTTTCCCCACTCATGCTTGCAACAAAAGAAGATGACAAGGAAAATTACAAAAGAAATGTTAAACGTACCTCACCACTCTACTCACGTGGTTGCACTCGGATTTATCCACTCAGCTTCCTTTATAAGCTCTTAAGGAAAGAACCTTATCAATGCCTTTCTCAAGACAGCAAGTAGACAATCAAGTGAACAAGAAACCAACAAGAGAAATATGAGTAGAACAAGAGAAATAAACAGATAAAACGAGAAATTCAGCAACGATCAAGAGCAATGAAAGGAATATCTTTTGAATTCAGATTTCACAAAGAAAGAATATTGAGTCCTTTCAATTCACAAATCCTCCTCTTTTTTTTATATATTATTTTTATTTTTTTTTCAATCAGAAACCAATGACTAATGATTCCTTTATTTTTCTTTTTCTTTATTTCGAATTTTCCTTTTTTTTTTTTTTAAGTTGAGGACCCAAATAGTGAATAGAAATTTGTGACAGATAGGGATGGAGAGATCAACAAAGATGGACAAGAACAAAGATGAAAACAAAACACAAACCTGAAAATCAAGGAGCCAAGGCTCTAATACCAAATGATAAAGAAACCTTGTAAACGGATCGCCTTGAAATTCAGCTTGGGGAAGGGTATTGACGCCACACTCAAGCAAGATGAGAAGGTGAGTGATAAGTCATGGAGTTTTGATCGCCACAAGTTGCCTTGATAAGATTGAAATTAGTTCTTTGCCTAAGAACAAGAAGGAAGCTCTCACAAAAGAGAAACTCAAATTTTCATTCAAACTTACATGATTTGTCATACAAGAGTTCTCCTATTTAACATCCCTTAAGATCCACTATGCACTAATTATGCAATAAATATCATGTTTGCATGCATGGGTTTTATTATCCACTAATGCAACCACTAATCCCTAATACTAGCTTAATGCAACCATGCATGCATGGTATTTGTTATTCTAGCTTAGGAACTCTCAAAAATGCATTAAAAACCCACAAAGGACATCAAAAGTCACTTTAGAAAAACCCCCCCATGCATGCACACGAAAATGGTCCTCATGTTGGTCCAATTTCACTTTCAAATTGAAGGAATGTGATCCACTTAGTTGTTGCATCCATTGTGCATTGATCCTCCTTTTCCTTGGGCCTCATTATTAAGTCTTCCAAAGCTTGCTTCATTCTCTTAGTCTTGGACCTTGTCATGAGTCCCCCAATTCCCTTCAATGCCTCTTCTTGGCTCACATCACAATGGTGATGCTGGATCTCAACATTCTTGTAACTTGGGTATTAATGATGTGTTGCTAGATACCGCTCATTACTTATGCTTCTAAATGGGTTTAGGAGCATTGCCAACGTTAAAAGAACCTATAGGGTCACACACAAAGGGCAGTTAGATGAAGATTGGGTTCATATGATGAACCAAGAGGATTTGGTTCATATGATGAACCAAATTGGACTAAGAGTAATCCAAATTAAATTAATTGAGTAAGACTCGATTGAGTTAGACTTGAGTTAGACTCAAGTGAGGCTAGACTTGAGTTAGACTCAAGTGAGGCTTAATGATGATATTCATAAAATTTTGAATTCAATGATAAATGGTGACATTCATTGAATTATGAATTCAATTTGAATATTAGATTCAAATTTCGATTCAAATTATGAAGAGAAGAGGAGTTTCAAAATGGACATTTAATGAAGAATGAATATTCATTAAATACTCATTAAGACTCATTAATGAGGCTCATTAATAGAGTTAATGAGCATTAAGTATTTTCATTAGATGAAAATACTTAAGTCATTTTTACTCTTATTTTTCATAATGAACGGATCATCATTATTCTTCCTCTCTTCTAGCTCTCTCTCCCTCTCCTCCATTGCCGAGCCACTCAAGAGTGCTAGCACACTCTACGTGGTACTTCTCCACCTATTGTCTGTGTGGATACGTATAGAGTGTACGCTTGACACTCTCGAGATCCGGTAACTTTTTGGACGAGCGGGATAAGCGAAGGGCTTTGCAACAAGGGTAACGCTTCTTATTCACGTAGATCTAAGGTAGATCTAGGTTAGAAACATGTACATGATTAATTTTTATATATCTTCGCATGGATCCGTGACAAGACTTCAAGGTTTCTGTAACGCAAAAAGCGGTTTTTGCGGCTCGAAAGTCCCAACAAATGGGAGAGGCCTGACCACAATAGAGAGTACCAACAAGAGAATAAGAATTCATTTTTATCATGACGCCCCTCTTCCCCTTCTTTTATAATACTTGCCCAAGGCAAATAAGGAAAGATTTTTACAAAAATTAAAATCTTCCTCTTGTTTTTCCTTTTCCCCTTTTATTTTTCCTTTTCTCCTTTAATTGATTGATTGATTCAACCATTGATTGGCCGGCCCCTTACTTGGGCACCAAGCAAGGGTGGCCGGCCCTTTAAAGGAAGAAAATAATCTTGTAAAAAATTTTATAAGCAAAGAAGGAAAGCTCTTATAAAATTTTACTTGCTCTCTTTTAATTTCCTAATATGTATGTTAAAAAAGGAAAGTTTTAAAAAATTAAAACTAAGTTTTAAAATTTAAAACTTCTCTTCTAAACTTTTGTTTTTTAACATGGTTACAAAAATAGAAAGTTTCAAATTTAAAACTCCCTTCCTTTTTTCCAACAACCATGAGGATGGTTAAAAAGGAAAATTTTTAAAACTTTTAAACTTTCTTTTAAACCATGTGGCCTAATTCAAATAAGGAAAGTTTGTAAATTTAAAATCCTTCTTTTAAACTTGTAGTTATCTACAAAGAGAATATTTTAAAAATTCAAAACACCCCTTCTAATTTGAAATATGGTAACCGACCCCCTTAGGAAGAATAGTGGCCGGCCCTTGGTTTGGTCACCAAGCCTTGGGCGGGCCCCCTCTTGGACACCAAGATGGGCTTTACATGGGTGGATATGAGGAATTAATGAGGTTACGACAGGGACCTAGAGGAGAAATTGATTTTGGCCTTCTAACGAGCTTGAGTATCCCGTGTTCGCCCCGAACACACAACTCTAGTTCATCAATAATAACTCATTCCACTAGAGAGTTATTATTGCACTATCGCACCAATCCCAAATTACATTATGGGCTCCTTCTTATCATGAGTGTGTTAGTCTCCCTGTGTTTAAGATATCGAATGTCCACTAATTAATTGAGTTACTAACAACTCATTTTAATTAATGTCTTAGTCCAAGAGTAGTACCACTCAACCTCATTGACATGTCGGACTAAGTCCACCTGCAGGGTTTAACATGACAATCCTTATGAGCTCCTCTTGGGGACATTCTCAACCTAAATTATTAGGACACAATTTCCTTCTATAATCAACAACACACACTATAAGTAATATCATTTCCCAACTTATCGGGCCTATTGATTTATCGAGCTAAATTTCACCCTTTGATAAGTCAAAGAAATAAATACTAAATATATGTGCTTGTTATTATATTAAGATTAAGAGCACACACTTCCATAATAACTAAGGTCTAGTTTTTTTATTAAATCAGTATAAAAAGAACTTACCTTAAATGGTCCTACTCAATACACTTAGAGTGTATCAGTGTAATTTATTAGTCAAGATAAACTAATACCTAATTACACTATGACTATTCCAACGGTTTGTTCCTTTCCATCTTAGTCGTGAACAACTGTTTATAATTTATAAAGAACTGATAACATAATCTTCTGTGTGTGACACCACACACCATGTTATCTACAATATAAATTAATTGAACAATTACACTTAACAAATAAATATAGACATTTGACCAATGTGATTCTTTTATTTCAAAAATAAATGTTTACTAAAGCTAGGCTTTTAGTATACACTCTAACAACTTGTGTTCAAATTGTAATCTTCTATTGTAACTTTCCAATTGATTAGTATTTGTTCAACAAAAGCACTCTCACATGTGGGCCTTAGAGAAGGAGTCAACACAAGTTTTGAACTAAGTAAATCTATGTAACGCCCGCCCTTCACACGCTTACCTATCAAGGCAGACGTTACCCTTTCCATATCTAAATTTTGGCATTCTTACACATTATGTATTGCTCAGCCCATAGATCTAATCTAACTTGTTTCAATTGATTGGACATGACCTGGAGCTAAGAAGAGCTGCACGACCGTGTGAATTCACACAGCCGTGCCCCCTTGGCCGAGAGGAAGAGGTGCACGGCCATGTGAATCCACATGGCCATGTCCCCTTGGCCGAGAGGAAGAGGTGCACGACTGTGTGAATCCACACGGCCGTGTCACCTTGGCCGAGAGCAGGAAGTAGGGGGTCGTGTGAATCCACACGGTCGTGTGAAGGTCACACCCTACTCTACAAAAGGGTTTGTTCTCCCCTTTGGGGAGACCCTAGAGCTCCCTCTTCACCACTCTTATACTGTCAAACTAACAACTTCATCTTAGGCAATTAGCGATAGTATTTCATGTAAAGCGAAAAGAAGAAATTACTTAAACACCAAGTTCCGACATGTTCCATAAAATAACAAGTTCCCGATCTTCTTCCACTGTTCCGTCACACATACACACACACAAAACACTGCTCCTGTTGCCTCCTCCTACTAGAGCTTTCATTTTCCTTTATCTGCAGTATAAGGAAATGAAAATCTATAAGCGAATGCTTAGTAAGTACCATCTACTCATAAAATAAGCATTCAAAAGGGAAACATACTTTTTCAAAACTTCTTGGAGAAAACACAAACAGTGGAAACATGCTTTTCAAACTGCTTGGGGAAAACACAAACGTGCACTTAACAGTAATTCATGCTAAAACGCATAATTCAGAAATGTGTGCATGACGTGTATTTTTAAACAGGTTTATCATGCAAAACATCAACTTAAAAGCATGCTAGTAATGTAATGACAACTGGAATCTTGGCATATTATAGAGTCCATCAATGCTGCAATTTATAACTCAGGTTCTCAACCTTAGGAAAACTTCCACTAAGACAAACAACAAAGTTTGAAAACTTTGTATTACATAATTAGTGAAAATAATAATAAACTTTCATGGGCCCGGAATTGTACTACTTTCCGTGCATCCTTAATAAGATCCGAGGTAGCTAATCCAGAACCTATCAAGGTACTACTAGGCGAACTAGGGGCCTAGGGGCGATCTAGGAGCCCACCCATGGACCTTGTGTCCAGTACATGCCACTTTTAAAGTAAAATACTTTCTTTTACATATTGTTTTCGTATACTTGCACTTACTTGTCATATAAACAAGCACTTTATGTGCGCTTAATCCCCCACAACTTATAGGGAAGCACTCTAGGGCACTTGAATATGCTTCTTAGCGCCAAAACTAAATGGGAAGCAATTCAAGATACTCTAAACATGCCCTTAATCCCAAAACTTCATAGGGCATCTTACATATCATAACATGTATCTTCTTAACATGCATAAAAACATATCAACAACTTATATCTTCTTTAATATGCATAAAAACATTTCACAACAGGTATCAGCGAAGCAACTTATACTGCAGGTGAGTAGTACTTACATCCTCTTGCTATTTCTTACTTTTACACCGTTAGGGTTTCGGGAGAACGACCTCTCTTATATGCCTTACTCTCCAGATAGCCTCTCACATGCGTACTACTTTCTTGGGAGAAACCCTCCTCTTAGATTCTCCCCTTGAAAATATTTAAAACTTGGAACCATAGGGTTCTTGGCCAAAAACTGCAAGAGGGGGAAGAGGAGGTTCGGCTAGAGAGGAAGGAAATGAAGAGTTAGGTTTTTTTTTGTCTCTTCCTTTTCATTTTTATACTAAGTGAAAGTTGAAGCATCTCTTCTCACATAATCTACATATAATGAATAATTTCCTATTTCCAATGTGATGCTTTACCAACCCCTAATGACTACTTAAATCAATCTTAAATCAAGGGTCTAGGGTTCAAATCCCAACCCGGGTCATTTATATATATATTTTTATTTCTTTTCTCTTCTTCTATTTCTTTTTTCTCTTTTTGGAGGAAAGAAAATTTATGGGTGTTACAATCCCCATACCTTATAAAAAGTTCGTCCTCAAATTTAAAATAAGTGCGGATATTTCTGTCTCATATCATCCTCGTGTTCCCATGTTGCCTCTTTATACTGTTGACTTTGCCACAACACTTTCACTAACGATATCTCTTTGTTCCTCAGCTTCTTAACTTCTCGATCTATTATCTTTATAGGTCGACTTTCATAACTAAGATTCTCTTGAACTTGTACCGACTATGACTCAATCACTTGGTTTACATCAGGAACATGCTTCTTCAGCATTGAGGCATGTAAAACATTATGAATGGCCGACATCTCCTGAGGCAGTTCCAGCTCATAAGCTACCTTGCCAATCCTTTTAGTAATTAGGTATGGCCCCACATAACATGGACTCAACTTTCCCTTCTTTCCAAACCGCATCACTCCTTTCATAGGCACTACTTTGAGAAACATTGAGTCCCCAACATCAAATTCCGGTGGTCTATAGCACACATCCAAATAGCTCTTCTGCTGGCTCTAGGCAGTTTCTATTCTTTGGCGAATGTTCTAAATGAATTTGGTAGTGTCCTTGATAAGATCTATCTAGAGTCCCATTTCTTTCTTTTCACCACCTTCATACCAACAAATAGGAGATCTACATCTCCTCCCATATAGAGCCTCGTAGGGCGCCATTCTGATATAGCTTGATAGTTATTGTTATATGCAAATTCTGCTAAGCATAGATATCGACACCAGCTCCCTTTGAAATCTAAGGCACAAGCCCGTAGCATAGCCTCCAGAACTTGATTTACTTGTTAGTTTGCCCATCAATTTGAGAATGAAATGCGGTGTTAAACCGCAGCTTAGTTCCAAGAGCTCTCTGAACACACTCCCAGAAGTGTGAAGTAAAGCGACCATCTCTATCAGATATTATAGTTTTGGGAACTCCATGCAATCTGATAACCTCTTTAACATACATTTGCACTATCTGTTCGATAGAGTAGAATTTTCTGATAGCTAGAAAATGAGCAGACTTGGTCAATCTATACATTATTACCCAGATAGCATCGTAACCATTCGTGGTTCTAGGTAGTCCTACTATGAAGTCCATAGATATATCCTCCCACTTCCACTCTGGAATCAGGATAGGCTGTAGAACTCTGCCCGGTCTCTGATGTTCTACTTTAACCCATTGGCATGTTGATGTGCGTAGATTATATACTCTTTTATGCATACTTTGACGCACATCTACTTGTATTTCATTGGCATAATCTATGTTTATTGCACCCTATTTCATTAGAATATCATACTTTCATTATATTCTGTTCGGAGATCTACTCTTTGCTTATTTTGATTGACAGGACATTTTTTGGAGTAAAAACAGAGTTTAAATGAAGTCTAGAGCTTCCAGAGTGACATGGGCATGCAAAACTATGTTTTCTTCATGTTCTGGCCGTGTAGAACTCACATGGGAGTGTTAAGGCCGTGTAGGGGTCATGTTGGGGCCGTGTGAACTTCACACGGCCGTGTGAAGGCCGTGTGAACCTCACACGGCCGTGTGAGATTTTCTACACTGCAGACTAAAACTAAAACGGCCATAACTTTGTGCTCGGTTGGAGATTTGGGTGTTCTTTATACTGGGTTGTAGATAACTTCAAGATCTGCAACTTAGATGAAGACTTCAACCATAGAAAAGCCCATCTTGATGGTGTAAAAGACGCTGAAATGAAGCATTGCAATTTAGAGCTATGACAAGGGTCAGGCAAGGGGGTGTGCAAGGGCCATGCAAGGGGGTGTGACCTGTACACGGCCGTGTGAGGTTTCCAGAGGCCAAGCAGGACATGGCCGTGTAGATCTACACGGCCATGTGAGGTTTCCAGAGGCCAAGCAGGTGGTGGCCGTGTGGATCTACACGGCCGTGTGAGGTTTCTAGACGCCAAGCAGGTGGTGGCCGTGTGCACCACACGGCCGTGTAGCATTTCCAGAGAGCAGGAGGGCCTTGGCCGTGTGCATCACACGGCCGTGCAGGTGTGGATCTCACACGGCCGTGTCGTGGGGCCGTGTGGCACCCGATTTCCTCCTCTATTTAAACCCTTCTTCATGAATTGAAAGGGGATCTCTCCCCCTTTGGGAGAAGGCAAGATTTGGTGGTTTCCTCCCATTCTTGGGAGGATTTCTAGGCGATTCTAAGGGAGATCTCGACGATTTCGACTCCGGAGCGAGGATTGGATCCGAAGACGAGGCTTCTTCATAGATAAGTTTTCTCTTTCCCCCTCTTCTTGATTTCTTGGATTGGGGATTTAAGAAATGCTTGTATTCTCTATTTCTTCGGGTTTTCTTCCTCGATTCATGGAGTAGATCTTGTATTCTAGGATTAAGGGAGTATTTGTATGATGGATTGATGTAATCTCTAATGGATTTGCCATTTTCTTGTTTCAATGACATTGACTTGCTTGTATCAATTAGATCTTGAATGATTAATGGTGATTTGTGCTTAATTCTCATTCTTGATTGATTGTTTGGATTTCTTGTGGACTTTGTAAAGATAAACTCTCACTTGATCATCCGAGGAATCCACGTGACAGGTGCAAGCCCGTGTAAGGACGTTTGAGAGATAATCTTGAAGAGGAAATGGGAATATTCAAGAGAGTAGGATGGATCTTGTGATTAGTTTCTTGTATCTTGATAGATTAATGAGTTGTGGGCTTCTATGTTGATATCCGAGGAAGGCATAGTAATAGGTGCGCTTCTGTGTAAGGACAATGTAGGTTCATGTCTAATTAATCCTACTTAGATACATTTCTCAGTCCTTAGCCGGTTGTCTATTGCAAGAGAGAACCGGCAACTTTCTACATGTTTGGCAATTGAGGGATAAGAATTGGTGAACCATTTACATTCAAGAAATCTTACAAAGAAACCGAAACTCCTAGAATCTCCCTTTATCATAACCCAAAACACTAGACTCTTGTTTGTTGATCTTTAAGATTAGATTTGTTTACCTTTACTTTGCTTTTGAAACGATTGGATAGTTGTTTAGCTAATTCACATTGAGACATTTCTAGTGCTTATTCCAGTCCCTGTGGATATAATAATCTTTTATATTACTTGCGACATTTCCGTACACTTGCGGAGCGTCGTTGCCGGGGACTGCGCTATAACATTAGGAATTATCAATTGAGTTAGACTAAACATAACTTTTCTTTCTTTCTTTACATTTTCATAGTTGTAACTTTAGAATCCTGTTTCTATAAGATTTTCTTTTCTTGAATAACATTCTTGACAATTCTTTTTGTTGCAATTCTAATTCTAATTCTAACTTTGCATTCTTGATTTCTAGCACTCTAATCTAACTTTTCTCTGTTTTCTCTTTTGATCTAGTTTCTTTCTTATTTTCTTTTGTAAACATATCTTGCAATTTTTAGCATATGAATTATTCTAGATATTTTTCTTTTTCCTTTTATCTTTTCTTTCTTGTTTTCATTATGCACTTTCTTTCTTGCAATTTAAATTCTGCATTTGCTTTCTTGCTTTTCATATTGCATTTTATTTCTTGTTTTTGATTCTTGATAATTTTCTTTTTCTTCTTGAATATCCATGAGCACTAACATGTCAAGCAGGCCCAAGAGAAATTTTTCTACACCCTTTTCTGCAAGATTTTTATCTCCCATTGTGCAACCTCAAATTGAAGCAGAAAGTTTCCAACTAGACCCAGAGATAATTTTCATGATACAAGGTCACAAATTTGGAGGAGAAGTATCATAAAGTCCTTATCTGCATCTTGAAACATTTTTAGAGATTTGTGATTTGGTGAAATGCGAAGGAGTATCAGCAAATGCAGTTCGATTGATGACATTTCCTTTCAGTATCAAGGATAAAGCAAGGACTTGGCTATATTCTCTCTGTCCTCAAAGCATCACAAGTTGGGAACAATTGGAGAAGCAATTTCTGAATCATTTTTCCCTCCAAGTAGAACGGTGTATATGAGGAATTGCATAACAAATTTTGCTCAGGCATATGGAGAATCATTATTTGAAGCATGGGATAGATTCAAGAGTCTTCAAAGACAGTGCCCTCATCATGGTTTTGAAAAATGGTTGATTTTGCACATATTCTATGGGGGAATTTCTTTCTCAGACAAGACTTTATTGGATTCATCAGCTGGAGGTTCTTTTATGGACAAAAGTGTAGATGAAGCTTATTCGTTAATTGATCAAGTGACATTGAACCTCCGTGAATGGTCGAACAAAAGTTGGATGGAATTTCCCTCAGATATTCAAGAAGTGAAAGCCATAAATGTAAGAGAGTCACAAACAAAATGAAATTCAACCACCTAAAAATGTTGAAATTCACAAGTCACAGAGTGAGGAGTTCAAACATTTGGGGGCAAAGCTTGATAGAATTGTTTCAAAATGGTTTAAAGAAGATCCCCCTCCTACACAGTCAAGATCCAATGAAAAGTGTGATGATGTGGGGTTGAGAAGTGGCAAAAATCATGAAGAACTTCTGAAGAATGACATGTTTAGAATTGAGGAGAAGAATAATAGAAGATCACAAGAACTCAATTCCATTTATCTAGGAAATTCCCAAAGGCCAGAAGTACCTTTCCCTCAACGATTAATCACACCAACATTAGATAAGCAAGTTGGACCTCCTCCAAAAGCCCAAAGGGAATTTGGGAAAAAGGGAGTTCAGTCTTTCCCGGGACCTTCACTGAGGGTTCCTTTTCCACAAAGGTTAGTGGGGGTAAATAAAAATAAAGACTTCGGCAAATCCTGTGACACTAATATGGTTGAGTGTAGATTTTTAAATATATATGAAGATGAAGATTTTTCAGATGAGGATTTTATTGATAATGTAGTGGTAAATAAGTTTTCAGATCTACCTCAAAATTTTATAAGGTGTTATAATGACATTGAATTTTCAGATGATGAATGTGATGTGGTAGATCAACTTAAAACTGCAAGTGAAGTTATTGATCCTCTTGTTATTGATTCTCCTATTGAGGACATAGATGTTGGTTTATTTTTTGATGTATGTGTTGATGATGATGATATGGAAGAATGTGTAGGAAGCTGTGTTGTGGAAGCAGCATCTCAAGGATCACTACCTTTGTCAAGACAACCCTTAGAGGATCTAAGAATTGATCATGTTGTGGAACAATGTGTAGGGACTTATACAGAGCTAGTAGAGTCTCAAGAATCGCCATCATTGATATCATCAACACCTAAGCTAGAGCCAGAACCATCATTTGATTCAGAGGAAGTCACATTTACATGTTTAGAAATTTCAGGTATTTCTCAGCAAAGTAAGGTTAGTATTTCTTGTGATCTTTTGGAAAACTTTATGGAGGTACCTATAATTGACTTTGTTGGATGTGATTCAGTTTTTATTACTTATTCATCTTATCTTGATATGGTTCTAGCTCTATACTATATAATATGCTTGTGGGAGATTTGTTTTTCTTTTGGATGTGCAGATTTCACATGGGCCAATAATTGGAAGCTCAATCTGAACCGTCTTCGACCACCTGAAAAAATTTCCAAGAAGACGAAGATGGAGAGAGTTATACTTTACTTTGTAGCTCCTTTGATGAAAGCTCCCTCTATAATAAGAGCCCTTGGTAGGAGGGTTCTAAAATATCTTACCCCTCCAAGAGCAAGATTTAGATGAATCTAATGAGGTGGTCGAGCTAATGACATTAAACAAGCGCTTCTTGGGAGGCAACCCAAGTTCATTTTCCTTATTTTCTTTTATGTCTTTAGTTCTCTCTTTATAATAAACATGTATCCTCTACTTAATTTTTCTTGTCTATCTTATTGTTGTAGAATTCAAAGTTGTGGAGGAATGTGAGTATTGGATGGAGGAGTATCTTTAAAAACATGAATGTCAACCATTTGGAGCTCATCACTTGGTAACTTCTCTTAAAATCTCCTCCACATTGTTTTTAGTTTTCATTGGGACAATGAAAAATTTAAGTCTGGGGGGATGCATTAGATGCATTTGATTTGCTTTGTTTGTTTTTGTTTTTGCTTATGTCTTGCATTTTGTTTTGATTTTTTGTGGCATACATCTTGAGAACATCAAATCTTCACTTATATGCTTTCTTGGATTCAAGTGAAATGTTAGCACGATTATTGTCTTGATTCATGATGTTCGAATTGTGCTAGTAGTAAACTTTGTGTAGTTCTTTTTTCTATCTTGGGATGCATTAATAAGCTAAGAATCTTATGGTGATGAGTTTTAGTTTTGGTTCAACCTTAAGGATTTTATTTTCACTACACTTGTGCTTGATGCTTGAATAGTTGATGTCATTGAAATAGTCATGATTCATCTTGTTTGCTTAGTACTTGGTTTCCATGGTGATTTCTCAACTTTCATTTTGGTTACTAGATGAGCCTCAAATCATTAAAGCTCATTTGGAAAAATCAAAATATCCCAACATGTGTGCTAAAAGTACATTTGTGAATAAGTTTTGCACAATGCAAACACTTAAAAAAAAAAAAAAGGGATATAAAAAACAGTTGTCATGAGTGGAATCTAGCAAGTCACCCCTTTGAGACCGAGTTAGGTTACTGGGGAAATGACTGCTTAGCTTCCCTTGAGATTGAGCACACCTTTGAGACCTTGGGTTAGTTGAGAAATATGAACCAAGTGAATGGTGAGTAAGTGCCTATCACTGGTTACTTGTCTTTCACTGGAAACATTAGGAATTAAAATTTGATGACGACTTGACTAGGACATGGATTGAAACTTGAAGGGTATTGAGTTACTTTTACACTGTGCACAAGATTCTTATGCTTGAACCATACTTTACTTGTTTCCATGATCACGCTTGTTAATGAAACTTTTTGATAGAATTAGGAAAGTGCACTAGGTTTTATGAATATGTTGTAGAACATATGAATTTAGACTGCAGCATTTTGCTTGAGGACAAGCAAAGGTTTAAGTCTGGGGGTGTGATGTGCGTAGATTATATACTCTTTTATGCATACTTTGACGCACATATACTTGTATTTTATTGGCATAATCTATGTTTATTGCACCCTATTTCATTAGAATATCATACTTTCATTATATTCTGTTCGGAGATCTACTCTTTGCTTATTTTGATTGATAGGACATTTTTTGGAGTAAAAACAGAGTTTAAATGAAGTCTAGAGCTTCCAGAGTGACATGGGCATGCAAAACTATGTTTTCTTCATGTTCTGGCCGTGTAGAACTCACATGGGAGTGTTAAGGCCGTGTAGGGGTCATGTTGGGGCCGTGTGAACTTCACACGGCCGTGTGAAGGCCGTGTGAACCTCACACGGCCGTGTGAGGTTTTCTGCACTGCAGACTAAAACTAAAACGGCCATAACTTTGTGCTCGGTTGGAGATTTGGGTGTTCTTTATACCGGGTTGTAGATAACTTCAAGATCTGCAACTTAGATGAAGACTTCAACCATAGAAAACCCCATCTTGATGGTGTAAAATACGCTGAAATGAAGCATTGCAATTTAGAGCTATGACAAGGGTCAGGCAAGGGGGTGTGCAAGGGCCATGCAAGGGGGTGTGACCTGTACACGGCCGTGTGAGGTTTCCAGAGGCCAAGCAGGACATGGCCGTGTAGATCTACACGGCCATGTGAGGTTTCCAGAGGCCAAGCAGGTGGTGGCCGTGTGGATCTACACGGCCGTGTGAGGTTTCCAGAGGCCAAGCAGGTGGTGGCCGTGTGCACCACACGGCCGTGTAGCATTTCCAGAGAGCAGGAGGGCCTTGGCCGTGTGCATCACACGGCCGTGCAGCTTTGGCAGAGAGAGAACTGGACATGGCCGTGTGAATCTCACACGGCCGTGTCACGGGGCCGTGTGGCGCCCGATTCCCTCCTCTATTTAAACCCTTCTTCATGAATTGAAAGGGGATCTCTCCCCCTTTGGGAGAAGGCAAGATTTGGTGGTTTCCTCCCATTCTTGGGAGGATTTCTAGGCGATTCTAAGGGAGATCTCGACGATTTCGACTCCGGAGCGAGGATTGGATCCGAAGACGAGGCTTCTTCGTAGATAAGTTATCTCTTTCCCCCTCTTCTTGATTTCTTGGATTGGGGATTTAAGAAATGCTTGTATTCTCTATTTCTTCGGGTTTTCTTCCTCGATTCATGGAGTAGATCTTGTATTCTAGGATTAAGGGAGTATTTGTATGATGGATTGATGTAATCTCTAATGGATTTGCCATTTTCTTGTTTCAATGACATTGACTTGCTTGTATCAATTAGATTTTTAATGATTAATGGTGATTTGTGCTTAATTCTCATTCTTGATTGATTTTTTGGATTTCTTGTGGACTTTGTAAAGATAAACTCTCACTCGATCATCCGAGGGATCCACGTGACAGGTGCAAGCCCGTGTAAGGACGTTTGAGAGATAATCTTGAAGAGGAAATGGGAATATTCAAGAGAGTAGGATGGATCTTGTGATTAGTTTCTTGTATCTTGATAGATTAATGAGTTGTGGGCTTCTATGTTGATATCCGAGGAAGGCATAGTAATAGGTGCGCTTCTGTGTAAGGACAATGTAGGTTCATGTCTAATTAATCCTACTTAGATACATTTCTCAGTCCTTAGCCGGTTTTGTCTATTGCAAGAGAGAACCGGCAACTTTCTACATGTTTGGCAATTGAGGGATAAGAATTGGTGAACCATTTACATTCAAGAAATCTTACAAAGAAACCGAAACTCCTATAATCTCCCTTTATCATAACCCAAAACACTAGACTCTTGTTTGTTGATCTTTAAGATTAGATTTGTTTACCTTTACTTTGCTTTTGAAACGATTGGATAGTTGTTTAGCTAATTCGCATTGAGACATTTCTAGTGCTTATTCCAGTCCCTGTGGATACGATAATCTTTTATATTACTTGCGACATTTCTGTACACTTGCGGAGCGTAACACATGTCAAGCAGGTACTAACATATCTTGCAATATCTCTTTTCATTCCAGACCACCAGAAGCATCCCTTTAAATCTTGGTACATCTTGGTGGAACCAAGATGCATAGCGTAGGGCGTTCCATGGGCTTCATCTAGAATTTTCTGTCGTAGTTCTTCTTAGTTAGGGACACAGAGGCGATCACCATAATATAGTCTCCCACAGCATGATACTCAAAACTCCCCATTTTCTTCTTCCTGTATTCCTTACTTGATCTTCTAAATATTAGGATCTTCATCTTGCCCTTTCTGTATATCGTCAAGCAGGGTTGACACTAGTGTCAAAGTGGAGAGCTGCCTAGTAATAATTTCAAGCCCAAAATTTACTATTTCTTTTTGTAGGGGATGGGACATAGCAGATATAGACAATAATGTTGCACAAGATTTCCTACTTAGTGCATCTGCCACTTTGTTCGCTTTCCCTGGATGGTAGAGGATTTCACAGTCATAGTCTTTGACCAGCTCCAGCCATCTCCGCTGTCTCATGTTCAGGTCTTTCTGAGTGAAGAAATACCTAAGACTCTGGTGATCTATGTAAATCTTGCACTGAGCCCCGTATAAGTAATGCCTCCAAATCTTGAGAGCAAAGACTACCGCTGCTAACTTAAAGTCATGAGTAGGATAGTTCTTCTTATAATCCTTGAGTTGTCTCGAGGCATAGGCAATGTCTTTGCCATTCTGCATCAGTACAGCCCTGAGCCCCAATTTAGAATCATCGCTGTAAATATCGAAGCTTTCGTTATTCTCTGGAAGAATCAGGATTAGAGCACTAGTCAGTCTCTTTTTTAGTTCAGTGAAACTCTTCTCACAATCCTCTGTCCACTCAAATTGTTTGTTCTTTCTAGTAAGTACTATCAATGGGGAAGCAATCCTTGAGAAGTTCTCTACAAATTTTCTGTAGTAGCCTGTTAACCCAAGGAAACTCTTGATTTCACTGGCATTCTTAGGTCTATTCCAGTTACTCATAGCTTCTATTTTTGTCGGGTCCACCATAACCCCATCTTTGGAAATAATGTGACCTAAGAAGGACACTTGATCGAGCCAGAACTCGCTCTTGGAGAACTTTGTGCATAACTGGCTCTGCTAAAAAATCTGTAATACTATCCTCAGATGTTCAGCATGTTCTTCCTGGGTTTTGGAGTATATAAGGATATTGTCTATGAAGCGATTACGAACTTGTCCAAATATGCTTTGAACACTCTGTTCATCAGATCCATAAATGTAGCAGGAGCGTTCATCACTCCAATAGGCATAACTACAAACTCGTAGTGCCCATACCTCGTTCGGAATGACGTCTTTGATACATCATCCGTTTTCACTTTCACTTGATGATATTCGGACCGCAAGTCTATCTTGGAAAAGACTGTGGCTCCCTTTAACTGATCAAATAGATCATCAATTCTAGGCAGGGGATGCCTATTCTTAATTGTTACTTTGTTCAGCGCTCGGTAGTCCACACATATTTGCATGGACCCATCCTTCTTCTTTACGAACAACACCGGAGCTCCCCATGGTGAATGACTAGGGTGAATAAAACCCTTGTCGAGTAGCTCCTGTAGCTGTCCCTGAAGTTCTTTCAATTCTGTCGGAGCCATCCGGTAGGGTGCCTTTGAGATTGGATGGTTACCAGGGATGAGTTCAAACTCAAATTCAATTTCCCTATCCGAAGCTAAGCCTGGCAACTCATCCGGAAACACTTCTTGGTAGTCACATATGACTCTAAGTTCCTCTAGCTTTTGGTCTCTTTTATACTAGGTATTAACCACATGAGCTAGAAACCAAGCACATCCATCGGTTAACATTTTCTGAGCTTTCATGGTGGATAAGAATTTTCGGGTTCTCTTCTTTGATTCTCCAATGAACTCAAACTTTGACTATGCCTCGGGTTGAAATAGGACTCTTTGCTTACGACACTCGATGGAAGCACCATACTTGCTTAGAAAGTCCATCCCAAAAATAACATCATAATCAGACATGTTCAGTATTATCAGATCACTGTACAGTTCTCTGTCTGAAATTTTGAATGGCACAATACGTAGCCAGTGCGTAGATGTCATTATCTCTCACGAGGGTAGTGTTGAGTTTTTCGGGCTGTAAAAACCACTTTTTGCATTGCGGAAACCCCGAAACCCTCGCCACCGGATCCGTGAGAAGAATAAAAGTAGTAAAACTTCGAGTATGAGTTTTCAAACCTAGATCTACACTAGATCTACAAAGGAGAAGAGTTTACCCTTGATGAGAAGCCCTTCGCATAATTCCGCTCATCCAAGGTTCGCCGGATCTCGAAAGTATCAAAATAGATACTTCTCTATGTGTATCCACACGAACAAATGATGGAGAAAACAACTAAAAGGTGTGCTAGCACCATTAGAAGTTTCGGCCAAGGAGGTGGAGGGGAGGGAGAAGAAGATGAGAGCTTGAGAGGAGGAAGAAGATGAAATCAATTAGCACACAAAATGCACTAAATTACATCTTTAAGTGGCCGACCACTTCAAGGCTTGTAACCCCCATGGAATATCAAGAGTCACCACTCTTGGTAACTCCCATGAGGTGACATTTGGTCAAGTCAAACTTGACCAAATGAAGAAGCCTTGATCATGTGGCATTGGTCAAGTCAAAGTCAAGTCAAGACTTGACTCTTCATCTTCCTACTTATGACAAGTCAAACTTGACCACTTCTCTCCCTTGGTTGATCTAATCTAACTATTGAATCAAGTCAATTTTAATTTAACGAATCTCTATTCATTGAATTAAATTAATTAAATGAGTCTAAGTCCAAATTAGATTCACTTAATACATGAACCAAATTGAGTCCAACTCAATTAGCACAATTTGGATTACTCTTAATCCAATTTGGTTCATCACATGAACCTAATCCTTTAGGTTCATCAAATGAACCTAATCTCCATCTAATTGTCTTTTGTATGTGACCCTATAGGTTCTTGTAACGTTGGCAATGCTCCAAACCCATTTAGAAGCATAAGTAATGAGCGGTATCTAGCAACACATCATTACTACCCAAGTTACAAGAATGTTGAGATCCAACATCACCTTGTGACAACTAATTGTGACTCTTCACAATATATGACAAGTGTCCTTCTATCTTTGACATCTAGATTGATCAATATGAGGCATAGACCATGTCATCCTCTAATCAATCTAAATCTTAAATCCCAAGTAGACTCACTCAATCAAATGAGCTCAATATCTTATACTGACTCATTTGGGCATGGACATGCACTTAGTGGTCTCACTCTATCAAGAATATCGATGTCTCTCCCGTCATATAGGAGGGATAGATCCCATCTACATCACTCACATCCCTCCGCATAATTTGTTACATACATAGTAATCGCCTTTATAGTCCACCCAGTTACGGGTGACGTTTGACGAAGCCAAAGTATGAAACTCCTTATTTAGGGACTATGGTGACTTCAGGTCCAAGGATTGATAGTCATACTAATAGCCACATGAGAAAGTATATGACACTCATATAACGATCCATGATACTTTCTCATTGCGGGTCATTCAGTCTACATTCTCTAATGCATACCCATGTGTCAACTTGATATCTCCATATCCATGACTTGTGAGATCAAGTCATCGAGTTGACCTACATGCTAGTCTCGTCGCATTAACAATGTCCCTGAATGTTAATACTTGACTAGGAATGATTAAGAGTAGTGTTCCCTATTGTAACACCCACTAAGCTTTTAAGAATAAATATGAGAATGATGAATTTTTCCTTAGAAAAATAATAAGAAATGAGTTGAAGTAAAAAGAAATAAAATGAAATAAAAAGAAGTAATGGTCAAGGATTGAACCTTGAACCTCTTATATTATATTTCATAGAGTTAATGGGTAATAACCAGTTGGGATAGAGAGAAGATATTGATAGCAAAGGAGGGAAACTCATGATAAAGGTGAGAATAAAAGATAGCCAAAAGAAAACAAGTAAAGAACAAGAGAAAGGCAATTTGCCTTCCTCCCTTCCTCTCCCTCTTTCTCTCTTCTCTTGCCGAAAATAAAAGAGACCATTAAGGGGATTCATTCCCCCTTATTTCACCATGAATGATGGGGATAAATAAATAAATAAAAATAAAAATAAAATAGAAAAAAAAAAAGGCTAAGGGAGAAGGAAAGCAAAAACTAAGTTTGCTACCTCTTCCCCCTTAACATAAAAGAGAATATGTAAAGGGAAAATTCTATTTTCTCTCATTTTTCTCATTCTCTCCTCTCCCTCACCGAAACCTCAGTTCCCCTCTCCTCCATTTTCGGCCCCAAGCCAAGGCTTTCTCCTAAGAAAACCTAAGATACAAGGAGGATTTAGCAAAGGAATCAAGGGAAAGGAACTAGAAGAAGAGGCTACTTCTTCTTCACCATACCTTAGATCCACAAGCGAAAAAGGATGTAAGCTTCCCCTCACCTGTGGTACAAGGCTTTTATGTGTTTTTCAGATTTTATGAATATTTTAAAACCTAGAAACAAGTTTGAGAAAATTCGGCTAAGAAGAGCTTTCAAAAATCTAGTGATGTTTAACTAGTCTTCACTACATGATAGATTTTCTATGCCATGGAAAAGGGTTCTTCTTCATGTTTTTATACCTATATGATGCTTGATCAGAGAAGTACTTAACCCTAGAATTTCAGCCAAAAATATTTTTAAGAGGCTAGGGAAATTTATTGTTTTACCCAACTAGTACAAGGTTCTTCCTATGAAATATTAAGGATCATGTATTAGTTTTCTTGCTTAGAAGATATTTGAACTAAAAGAAAACCCACTCATATGTTTTGGCCAAGAAAGGGTTTAGGGTTAGGAAGACCCTTAAATTTAAATAAACATGCTCATGTGATAGAATACAAATATCTTAAAAGAGTTGTATGTTTGAATATTGCTAGAACTTCATGAACTCTTTCTTAGGGTTTTCGGCCATGATGAGATGAATAGCTTAGAAAATCTTAAACAAAACTTTAATATGCTCAATACCTCTGTGATGTTTAGATATGAAATTTGTCTAATGCCCTCATGCTTGATTAGGGTGTAGAAAAATTGGTTATATGACATATGACATGTATGATCACAAGAGTCCAAGTTTGTTCATGAACCAAATATATATATATGTTTCTTAGTAAATTTTACCATGAAATTTACTTAGGTTTTCATGCTTTAGGCCACTTAAAAACCTAGCTAAAGAATGGTAGGTTTCGGCCATGAGAAAAAAATAAAAGAAAAAGAGAAAAAGAAACCTAGAAAGCCTAAGACACAATTCATATGTATGCTCATTATGTTTGTCTTTACACATGCTATGAAACTTGTATGACTTCATATGTTTTTATGTTACTTGAAGCAAGTTTAAACACTGATGAGTTTCTACCAAAAAGGATTTAAATGACCTAGAGGCCCTAGAATTTAAACCAAAGGTGTTAAAATGCTTCTTATGAAAATATGATAACCTATTGATTGTGTCACATGCTTGTATGATTTTTCCATGACCTAAATGGACCATTGTAAGTCTCGGCCATGAAGGTTTAGATGCCCTAGAAACCCTAGGACCTAAATTAAATATGCTCATGTCACTCTACATGAAATATGATAAGTAGAAAGCCAAGGTTCAAATGCTATATGTTGTTTTATGACCTAAAATGATGCTAGGGTTTGTTTCGGCCATAACTATTGGATGATGCCTTGTATGAATTTATACATAATGTTAGTCCAAGTTCACATGCTTGTATGCTTGTTTGTAGCCCTAATGAGAACTTGTTAAATTTCGGCCATGATATATGTTAAGGGCTTAAAGAACTTAGGAACTAATTCAAATGTGTCAAATGTGTTTACCTTGTTCCTTGGTAAAAATGTTATAAATATGATTTAAAGTTGTCCATGCTTTTATGTCATATGGAACCTTGTTCCACACCTTAAGGTTTCGGCCATATGAAATTAGGGACTCGAGGAACTTAGAAACTAAGTTAATCATGTTTATAATGCTTCCTATGAAAATGCTATGATGATAATTTAGGTGTCACATGCTTGGATGTTGTGTTTAACCTAAATTGAGCTTTAAAGGGTTTCGGCCACAAGGGTTTAGGAAGCTTAAAACCAAGATAAATATGATACCATGTTTCCTATGATAGGATAATCACAAGATACACCCTTATGCTTAATATGTATGCTTGTGATTTATGACTTATGATATGATATGAATGCTTTTATGATATGATATGCTTTGTGCTTAAATTATGCATGCTTATGTTATGATATGTGGTTAAATTATGCATGCTTGATGCTATGTTTAGTGCTTAAAATATGCATGCTTTCATGATATGATATGTGGTTAAATCATGCATGCTTGATGATATGCTTTATGCTTAAGATATGCATGTTTTTATGATCTATGCCTAAGTGATGCATATTGATATGACATGATGTATGCCTAAGTGATGCATACCTTTATGATATGATGTATGCCTAAGTGATGCATACCTTTATGACATGATGTATGCCTAAGTGATGCATACCTTTATGATATGATGTATGCCTAAGTGATGCATACTTTTATGACATGATGTATGCCTAAGTGATGCATACTTTTATGATATGATGTGTGCCTAAGTGATGCATGCTTTTATGATACATGATATGTATGACATGTATTTTACTTTATATGTGAGTGGCTTGTACCAAGGGTGGACTCCTAATCAGTCCCTAGGCCTTGCTTTGTGATCTAGGCCAAGCCTTGCTTTGTGATCTGGGCTAATAAGGGATGGGCTCCTTAGTACACCCCTAAGCCTTGCTGTGTGATCTAGGCTAAGCCTTGCTTTGTGATCTGGGCTAATAAGGGATGGACTCTTTAAATACGCCCCTAGGCCATGCTTTGTGATCTTGACCTAGTTCCTAGTATGATTCAAGACTTGCTACCTTGGATATACTTAGGACGCGCGCATCTATGTATGTATGGTACAAGCCGGGGCCCTAAATATGTTGATATTATTTTCAAGTATATATGTAAAAGAAAATGGTTTAAAGGATCATGAGACATACACATGTTTTGCGGATACATGTTTTCCAAAATCATATTGCATACACCTTATGATTATGCTATGTTTCATGTTATGCTCTTGATTATGATATGTCATGATAAGGTATGATTACGTTATGTTCATGCTATACCTTATAGACATGTTTCGGCCATTGAGTTGTTGATGCTTGATATATAGATTTCGGCCAAGGATATGATGATGCCTTGATGTACATGTTTCGGCCATAGTATGATGCTTTGATATACATGTTTCGGCCATGCTTTGATATACCATGATACTTGTTGTTATGTCATGTCTAGCTATGTTTTATGCAATGCACTATGTATATGTTTCGGCCATGGTGATGCTTGATATGCTATGACTAGTTGAGATTATATTATGATGCATGATATGCTTGAATAGAATGCTATGTTATGCCATGATTAGTTTAGATTATGACTTGTTGATGCATTCTTGATTATGTGCTGATTGTTGGTTTTAGTGAGTAGGAAAGGAACTTACTGAGCCATGAGTGCTCATAGCTTACTTTCCTTGTACCACAGATAAAGGAAAAAGCTGGATGAGTTAGAGGAGCAGCAGGAGGGGCAACGAAGATGTGTGTGGCGGTGGCTAGGCAACCAAATAAATAAGAACCTGCTTAAAGTTTCTTTAAAGAACTATGCATTGGTATTTTATGACTTGTGATACCTAAACATGTGTGGCTTGACATTATGGTTCCACTGGATTTGATGTTATGATTTTGATGCCATGTGATAGTATAGTTCAAAAGAAATTTAAAAGAAAAGTTTTATTAAAACTATGAAAATTATTTTAAGTCTTCCGCTGTTTTAAAAAGAAAAATTTATACGTAGAGTATCGTAGCCCCGTCCCTTAGGGTAGCAGGGAGGGCGGGCGTTACAGGTTGGTATCAGAGCCAAGTTTATTGCCTGCTGACTACACACACATCAAGCCTCCTACCTGCCGCTCCATGTAAGAATGTTTATGCTAAATTTGCTTGTTATATTCTTATGTTTGATTTTCTTGTCATATGCTTATGCTTTATTTTCTTTCTTGTTATATTGCCTATTCTTTATTTCTTTACTACATTGCTTATGCTTTATTTCTTTATGTCACGTTGTTGTCATTATATTCTTTATTTTTCCTTATGTTGTTTATGCTTTAATTTAATGTTTTACTTGCTTATGTTTGATGCTTTATTCTATGCTTTTAGTTATAATTTAGATTAGGATTACATATTGGTAGGTTAGGAATAATACCAGAACAAATAGATAGAAACAAAAACAATAGGTTAGATTGGCTAAAAACGATAACCACTTACACTAGTCTGTTTGTCCGTATTTAGATAAACATGGTTAAGACACGCAATGCCCGAACCGGAGGAACAGTGACTCCACCAGATCTGACACAGGTAGTCGTAGACCTCCAGCATCAGATCGCAGAGCAACAGCAGCTGATCACTACCTTGATGGGTCAGCAAGGCAACCCAGTCACCCCACCGGTGAATCCACTACCTGTTGTACCTACAGCTGCACCAGTGCCCCCGGCAGCCCCTACTCCGATGGTCCGACAAGAGGCCTATCTGATTCAGTGGCAAAGGCTTAAGCCGGAAGCATTCTCGGGAAACTGTGAACCATGGGATACGCAAGCCTGGCTCAAAACCGTGGAGAACATAATGGAATTATTTGATTGGCCTGAACACGAGAAGGTCAAATGCGCGTCGTTCTGTCTTACCGGAGATGCCCGGATGTGGTGGGACAGAGTAAAGGCAAAAAGACAAATCAACCAAATGCAGTGGACAGATTTTGAGACAGAATTCTTAGAGGAATTCTTCCATATGCGAGTGACTAACAAGCACTATGACGAGTTCACTGAGTTCCGGCAAGGTGACCTGTCAGTCAATGAAGCCGTCAAGAGGTTCAACCGCCTAGCTCGATTGTGCCCAGAACTGGTCCGAACTGAAAAAGAAAGGGTCCGGTTAATGTTAAAGATGCTCCGACCTGAGATAGCTCTGAACGTAGCCGGCGGAGTTAATAGACCGCAGACTGCAGAGGAACTAGTCAGCAGCGCCCTGATTACCGAGCACTATCAGGAAGCAATGAATAAGGGCAAGAACCAAGCACTGACCGGAGGACAAAAATCGCACAGTACCAGAACTGACTGGAAAGGAAACTCAAGTGGAAAGAGGAAACAGTGGAATAAAACAAAAGGTGGTCCGGCCAATAAGCAGACCAAGTACCCTCAGTGTGCCACATGTGGGAAGATGCATTATGGAGTTTGTCGTCTGAGCACCAGAAAGTGCTACAACTACGGAAAGGAAGGTCATTTGATGAGAGATTGCCCTACTCAGCTTCAAGCACCACCTTCGCAGAACTTCCAGAACAGGAGTGCCCCCGCACAGCTTCACCAGATGCAAGCTGCCATAGAAGGGACTTCAATCAGCCAAGGAAGATTGGAGGCCCCTCCCACTATGACCAATGCCAGAGTCTACTCTCTCGCTCAGGATGACGTGGCAAACGCCTCTACTATCGTCACAGGTCAGCTATCTAATTTCAGTATGCTAGAATTTTTATTCAATGCTAAAAGCGAACTGATGAGGGAATCCATCGAGAAACTGAAACATGTTTCGTGTCCATTAGTTGAAACCATGTCCGGACGACTCTCTACCCTCACCATAACACCAACGTTATTCGAGAACATGTTAGAGAAGCAAACCAAGGACCCGAGCCTTCAAAGAATTAAACAAGAGACCGTAGAAGGAAAGAATGACGGGTTTCGTATCGTAGACGATGGAATACTATACCTCAGGGATCGACTATGTATTCCAGAGGATCCAGAGTTGCGAAAGAAGATACTGGAAGAAGCCCATACAACGCCTTATGCAATGCACCCGGGTTCCACTAAGATGTACCAGGACCTGAAAAAGAAATTTTGATGGTCCGGTATGAAAAGGGAAGTGGCTCAGTACGTCAGTACTTGTATGACATGCCAAAGGGTAAAAGCTGAACACTAGAGACCCGGTGGATTATTACAACCTGTCCAAATTCCAGAATGGAAATGGGAAGAAATCTCCATGGATTTCATTTCAGGTCTACCCAAGACAACAAACGGGTATGATGCTATATGGGTGATCGTGGACAGATTGACAAAGTCTGCACACTTTTTGGCGATCAAGATGACTTATTCAATTGAACAACTAGCTCAGATATATGTTAAGGAAATCGTCAGACTACATGGTATTCCTAAGACCATTATTTCTGATAGAGACGGACGTTTTATCTCGCACTTTTGGGAGTGCGTTCAGAAGGCCCTCGGCACAAAGTTGTTGTTTAGCACAGCCTTCCACCCACAAACTGATGGGCAGACTGAAAGAGTAAATCAAATATTGGAAGATATGTTAAGAGCTTGTGCCCTGGATTTCAAGGGGAGCTGGTGTCGATATTTATACCTGGCAGAATTCGCCTACAATAATAGCTACCAAGCTACTATTGGAATGGCACCTTACGAAGCTCTATATGGGAGGAAGTGTAGATCTCCTATATGCTGGTATGAAAGTGGGGAAAAGAAGGAAATGGGGTTCCGAACGGAACTTATTGATGACACCACCCGAGCTATACAAAAGATTCGTTAACGAATAGAAACTGCTCAGAGTCGGCAGAAGAATTATGTCGATAAACGGCGCAGGCCGCTAGAATTCAATATCGGAGACTTAGTATTCCTTAAAGTATCCCCCATGAAAGGGATAATGAGGTTCGGAAAGAAGAGCAAGTTAAGCCCCCGATACGTAGGACCGTACCGGATTTTAGAAAGAGTGGGCCAAGTCGCATATAGATTGGAACTACCTCCAGACATGGCAGCCATTCACAATGTGTTCCATGTATCGATGCTCAAGAAATGTATTCCCATCATAGATCAAGTAATTGAGCCGCAGTCGGTACAGGTTCAGGAGGACTTAAGTTACGAAAGTAAACCCATCCAGATTCTGGACCGAGAAATCAAGAGGTTAAGGAACAAAGAAATACCCTTAGTAAAAGTCTTGTGGCGGAATCAACAATTTGAAGAAGCCACCAGGGAATGCGAGGACGATATGAAACAAAAGTACTGTTTAAGTTTTAAAGTTCTAAGTTTTACTACTCTTATTCTTGTAACACCCACTAAGCTTTTAAGAATAAATATGAGAATGATGAATTTTGCCTTAGAAAAATAATAAGAAATGAGTTGAAGTAAAAAGAAATAAAATGAAATAAAAAGAAGTAATGGTCAAGGATTGAACCTTGAACCTCTTATATTATATTTCATAGAGTTAATGGGTAATAACCAGTTGGGATAGAGAGAAGATATTGATAGCAAAGGAGGGAAACTCATGATAAAGGTGAGAATAAAAGATAGCCAAAAGAAAACAAGTAAAGAACAAGAGAAAGGCAATTTGCCTTCCTCCCTTCCTCTCCCTCTTTCTCTCTTCTCTTGCCGAAAATAAAAGAGACCATTAAGGGGATTCATTCCCCCTTATTTCACCATGAATGATGGGGATAAATAAATTAATAAAAATAAAAATAAAATAGAAAAAAAAGGCTAAGGGAGAAGGAAAGCAAAAACTAAGTTTGCAACCTCTTCCCCCTTAACATAAAAGAGAATATGTAAAGGGAAAATTCTATTTTCTCTCATTTTTCTCATTCTCTCCTCTCCCTCACCGAAACCTCAGTTCCCCTCTCCTCCATTTTCGGCCCCAAGCCAAGGCTTTCTCCTAAGAAAACCTAAGATACAAGGAGGATTTAGCAAAGGAATCAAGGGAAAGGAACTAGAAGAAGAGGCTACTTCTTCTTCACCATACCTTAGATCCACAAGCGAAAAAGGATGTAAGCTTCCCCTCACCTGTGGTACAAGGCTTTTATGTGTTTTTTGGATTTTATGAAGATTTTAAAACCTAGAAACAAGTTTGAGAAAATTCGATAAGAAGAGCTTTCAAAAATCTAGTGATGTTTAACTAGTCTTCACTACATGATAGATTTTCTATGCCATGGAAAAGGGTTCTTCTTCATGTTTTTATACCTATATGATGCTTGATCAGAGAAGTACTTAACCCTGGAATTTCGGCCAAAAATATTTTTAAGAGGCTAGGGAAATTTATTGTTTTACCCAACTAGTACAAGGTTCTTCCTATGAAATATTAAGGATCATGTATTAGTTTTCTTGCTTAGAAGATATTGTAACTAAAAGAAAACCCACTCATATGTTTCGGCCAAGAAAGGGTTTAGGGTTAGGAAGACCCTTAAATTTAAATAAACATGCTCATGTGATAGAATACAAATATCTTAAAAGAGTTGTATGTTTGAATATTGCTAGAACTTCATGAACTCTTTCTTAGGGTTTTCGGCCATGATGAGATGAATAGCTTAGAAAAGCTTAAACAAAACTTTAATATGCTCAATACCTCTGTGATGTTTAGATATGAAATTTGTCTAATGCCCTCATGCTTGATTAGGGTGTAGAAAAATTGGTTATATGACATATGACATGTATGATCACAAGAGTCCAAGTTTGTTCATGAACCAAATATATATATATGTTTCTTAGTAAATTTTACCATGAAATTTACTTAGGTTTTTCATGCTTTAGGCCACTTAAAAACCTAGCTAAAGAATGGTAGGTTTCGGCCATGAGAAAAAAATAAAAGAAAAAGAGAAAAAGAAACCTAGAAAGCCTAAGACACAATTCATATGTATGCTCATTATGTTTGTCCTTACACATGCTATGAAACTTGTATGACTTCATATGTTTTTATGTTACTTGAAGCAAGTTTAAACACTGATGAGTTTCTGCCAAAAAGGATTTAAATGACCTAGAGGCCCTAGAATTTAAACCAAAGGTGTTAAAATGCTTCTTATGAAAATATGATAACCTATTGATTGTGTCACATGCTTGTATGATTTTTCCATGACCTAAATGGACCATTGTAAGTCTCAGTCATGAAGGTTTAGATGCCCTAGAAACCCTAGGACCTAAATTAAATATGCTCATGTCACTCTACATGAAATATGATAAGTAGAAAGCCAAGGTTCAAATGCTATATGTTGTTTTATGACCTAAAATGATGCTAGGGTTTGTTTCGGCCATAACTATTGGATGATGCCTTGTATGAATTTATACATAATGTTAGTCCAAGTTCACATGCTTGTATGCTTGTTTGTAGCCCTAATGAGAACTTGTTAAATTTCGGCCATGATATATGTTAAGGGCTTAAAGAACTTAGGAACTAATTCAAATGTGTCAAATGTGTTTACCTTGTTCCTTGGTAAAAATGTTATAAATATGATTTAAAGTTGTCCATGCTTTTCTGTCATATGGAACCTTGTTCCACACCTTAAGGTTTCGGCCATATGAAATTAGGGACTCGAGGAACTTAGAAACTAAGTTAATCATGTTTATAATGCTTCCTATGAAAATGCTATGATGATAATTTAGGTGCCACATGCTTGGATGTTGTGTTTAACCTAAATTGAGCTTTAAAGGGTTTCGGCCACAAGGGTTTAGGAAGCTTAAAACCAAGATAAATATGATACCATGTTTCCTATGATAGGATAATCACAAGATACACCCTTATGCTTAATATGTATGCTTGTGATTTATGACTTATGATATGATATGCATGCTTTTATGATATGATATGCTTTGTGCTTAAATTATTCATGCTTATGTTATGATATGTGGTTAAATTATGCATGCTTGATGCTATGTTTAGTGCTTAAAATATGCATGCTTTCATGATATGATATGTGGTTAAATCATGCATGCTTGATGATATGCTTTATGCTTAAGATATGCATGTTTTTATGATCTATGCCTAAGTGATGCATATTGATATGACATGATGTATGCCTAAGTGATGCATACCTTTATGATATGATGTATGCGTAAGTGATGCATACCTTTATAACATGATGTATGCCTAAGTGATGCATACCTTTATGATATGATGTATGCCTAAGTGATGCATACTTTTATGATATGATGTGTGCCTAAGTGATGCATGATTTTATGATACATGATATGTATGACATGTATTTTACTTTATATGTGAGTGGCTTGTACCAAGGGTGGACTTCTAATCAGTCCCTAGGCCTTGCTTTGTGATCTAGGCCAAGCCTTGCTTTGTGACCTGGGGTAATAAGGGATGGGCTCCTTAGTACACCCCTAAGCCTTGCTGTGTGATCTAGGCTAAGCCTTGTTTGTGATCTGGGCTAATAAGGGATGGACTCTTTAAATACACCCCTAGGCCATGCTTTGTGATCTTGACCTAGTTCCTAGTATGATTCAAGACTTGCTACCTTGGATATACTTAGGACGCGCGCATCTATGTTATGTATGCATGGTACAAGCCGGGGCCCTAAATATGTTGATATTATTTTCAAGTATATATGTAAAAGAAAATGGTTTGAAGTATCATGAGACATACACATGTTTTGCGGATACATGTTTTCCAAAATCATATTGCATACACCTTATGATTATGCTATGTTTCATGTTATGCTCTTGATTATGATATGCCATGATAAGGTATGATTACGTTATGTTCATGCTATACCTTATAGACATGTTTCGGCCATTGAGTTGTTGATGCTTGATATATAGATTTCGGCCAAGGATATGATGATGCCTTGGTGTACATGTTTCGGCCATAGTATGATGCTTTGATATACATGTTTCGGCCATGCTTTGATATACCATGATACTTGTTGTTATGTCATGTCTAGCTATGTTTTATGCAATGCACTATGTATATGTTTCGGCCATGGTGATGCTTGATATGCTATGACTAGTTGAGATTATATTATGATGCATGATATGCTTGAATAGAATGCTATGTTATGCCATGATTAGTTTAGATTATGACTTGTTGATGCATTCTTGATTATGTGCTGATTGTTGATTTTAGTGAGTAGGAAAGGAACTTACTGAGCCATGAGTGCTCATAGCTTACTTTCTTTGTACCACAGATAAAGGAAAAAGCTGGATGAGTTAGAGGAGCAGCAGGAGGGGCAACGAAGATGTGTGTGGCGGTGGCTAGGCAACCAAATAAATAAGAACCTGCTTAAAGTTTCTTTAAAGAACTATGCATTGGTATTTTATGACTTGTGATACCTAAACATGTGTGGCTTGACATTATGGTTCCACTGGATTTGATGTTATGATTTTGATGCCATGTGATAGTATAGTTCAAAAGAAATTTAAAAGAAAAGTTTTATTAAAACTATGAAAATTATTTTAAGTCTTCCGTTGTTTTAAAAAGAAAAATTTATACGTAGAGTATCGTAGCCCCGTCCCTTAGGGTAGCAGGGAGGGCGGGCGTTACACCTATATCATCTCACTATCAATTCAACCAATCGATTGATATAGATAAGAACCTTCTACTCAAGGACGCTATTATACTTAGTTATTTGGCACCAATACAAGTAAGTATAATAACCAAAACAAATACCTTTATTTATATATACAAGAATATGATACAATGAGTCCATACAATAATCATCAAATGATTGGCTCTAGGGCTCTAACTAACAGGTAGTTTCGTCAAGAATTATCCGCATAGGACCTCCGGGGGTATACCTATTCTTTCAACAAATGCTATGGAGACAAACGAATGGGTTGCCCCAGTATCAAATAGCATAGTTACATATTGACTAAAAATGCGTATCTGATCTGTGACAACAGTGGAGGCGTTTGCTACATCCTCTCTATTAAGGGAGAAAACCTGAGCATTTGTAGAACTTGGTGGAGCCTCCAGTCTGCCTTAGCTAATATGAGGACCCTCCAATGCAACCTGCATCTAGTGTAGTTATGCCTGCTTGCCTCCATACTGAACAGGTTGTGCTGGAGGTAGGTTGATCTTGGTCAGGCAATACTTGGTCATATGCCCTTGTTGACCACATGTATAACAAGCACTAGTGCCCTTGCGATAGATTCCCGGATGCATCTTTCCACACGTGGGACAGTAGCATACTTAGGCTGCTTGTTTACGGATCCTCCCTTTCTATTACTCCACTGCTTCCTCTTAGAGCTCCCCTTCCAGGTTGAACCTTGGCTTTGGGGTTTCTGAGTGCCAGAACTCCCTTGACTTTTATTCTCAATAAGTACTGGCTTATGCTTCTTGATACTGTTTAGGTAATGCTTCGTGATCAGGGCACTACTAACTAGCTCTTCTGCAGTCTACGGTCTATTTATTCCGCCAGCTACATTCAAAGCTATCTCTGGCCTCAACATTTTGAGCATTAGCCTTACCCTTTCTCGTTCTGTGCTGACCAGTTCGGGGCATAAGCGAGCCAGCCTATTGAATTTCTTCACGGCTTTGTCAACTGATAAACTTCCTTGTCGGAATTCTGTGAACTCATCGTAATGTTTGTTCGTGACTCACATATGAAAGAACTCTTCGAAAAACTCAGTCTCGAAGTTAGACCAGTTCATTTGATTTACTATTCTTTTTACCTTGACCCGTTTCCACCACATTCTTGCATCACCAGTGAGGCAGAAGGAAGCACACTTTATCTTTTCTACCTCTACCCAGTCCAGTAACTCCATTATACTCTCCAGGGTCTTGAACGATGCCTGAGCATCCCACGGTTCGTTGGTGCCAGATAAGTTCTCTGGTTTCAGTTTCTGCCACTAGATAAGGTATGTTTCCTGCCTCACTACCCTTGCAGGGGTTGCAGGTGTAACTGATGGAACCTCGACCGCAATTGGTGCCACCACATTAGCTTCCGGTGGGACTACGGGAGGAGCTCGCTGGTTAGTAGTCAGGGTGGCTATAACCTACTGATGTTCTGCCAATTGTCTCTGCGGCTGAGTTACTACTTATAAAAGATTGGCCAGTGGTACAGACTTATTTGTCTCTGGTTGAGGTTCATAAACTCTCGGCTGTCTATCTAGTCATCCTCTGGCCATCTACATATTCATAATCAACCATTGAGACATACGTCAATTCACCATCATTCTTACTTGCTGCCCTCAATACTTTCAAGTATAAGGATGATTAACCTTACCAAACAGTTCTTACTAATCATAACAGGAATAAAATGCATAAAAGTTGTGAGAAAGTACTTTCTTACTTGGAAGCTTCAGGATCAATGCTTGATGTGTGTGTGGCGGAAGGGTGGAACTTGCTCTGATACCAAACTGTAACGCCCACCCTTCACACCCTTACCTATCAGGACAGATGATACCCTTTCCATATCTAAATTTTGGCATTCTTACACATTATGTACTACTCAGTCCAAAGATATACTTTAACTTATTTCAACTGATAGGACATGACCTGGAGCTAAGCAGAGCTGCACGACCGTGTGAATTCACACGGTTGTGTCCCCTTGGCCGAGAGGAAGAGGTGCACGGCCGTGTGAATCCACACGGTCAGGTCCCCTTGGCCGAGACGAAGAGGTGCATGGTCGTGTGAATCCACACAGTCATGTCACCTTGGCCAAGAGCAAGAAGTAGGGGGCCGTGTGAATCCACACGGTCGTGACACGGGCCGTGTGGAGGTCACAACCTACTCTACTAAAGGGTTTGTTCTCCCCTTTGGGGAGACCCTAGATCTCCCCTTTTCACCACTCTTATACTGTCAAACTAACAACTTCATCCTAGGCAATTAGTGATAGTATTTCATGTAGAGCGAAAAGAAGAAATTACTTAAACACCAAGTTCTGACATGTTTCATAAAATAACAAGTTCCCGATCTTCTTCCACTATTCCGTCACACACACACACACAAAATACTGCTCATGTTGCCTCCTCCTACTCGAGCTTTCCTTTTCCTTTATCTGCAGTATAAGGAAATACAAATCTATAAGTGAATGCTTAGTAAGTACCAACTACTCAGAAAATAAGCATTCAAAAGGGAAACATACTTTTTCAAAACTGCTTGGGGAAAACACAAACAGTGGAAACATGCTTTTCAAACTGCTTGGGGAAAACACAAACATGCACTTGACAATAATTAACGCTAAAACACATAATTTGGAAATGTGTGCATGACATGTATTTTTAAAAAGGTTTATCATGCAAAACATCAACTTACAAGCATGCTAGTAATGTAATGAAAACAGGAATCTTAGCATATTTTAGAGTTCATCAATGCTACATTTTATAACTTAGGTTCTCAACCTTAGGAAAACTTCCACTAAGACAAACAACAAAGTTTGAAAACTTTGTATTACATAATTAGTGAAAATAATAATAAACTTACTTGGGTTCAACATTGTACCACTTTGCGCGCATCCTTAATAAGATATGAGGTAGCTAATCTCGAAACTATCAAGGTACTACTAGGCAATCTAGGGGCCTAGGGGTGATCTAGGAGCCCACCTATGGACCTTGTGTCTAGTACATGCCACTTTTAAAGTAAAATACTTTCTTTTACATATTGCTTTCATATACTTGCACTTACTTGTCATTTAAACAAGCACCTTATGTGCGCTGAATCCCCCACAACTTATAGGAAAGCACTCTAGGGCACTTGAATATGCTTCTTAGCCTCAAATCTAAATGGGAAGCAATTCAAGATACTCTAAACATGTCCTTAATCCCAAAACTTCAGAGGGTATCTTACATATCATAACATGTATCTTCTTAACATGCATAAAAACATATCAACAACTTGTATCTTCTTTAATATGCATTAAAACATTTCACAACATGTATCAGCGAAGCAACTTATACTACAGGTGAGTAGTACTTACATCCTCTTGCTATTTCTTATTCTTACACCGTTAGGGTTTAGGGAGAACGACCTCTCTTATATGCCTTACTCTCCGGATAGCCCCTCACACGTGTACTACTTCCTTGGGAGAAACCCTCCTTTTAGATTCTCCCCTTGAAAAGCTTTAAAACTTGGAACCCTAGGGTTCTTGGCCAAGAACGGCAAGAGGGGAAAGAGGAGGTTCGACTAGAGAGGGAGAAAGGAAATGAAGAGTTAAGTTTTTTTTGTCTCTTCCTTTTCCTTTTTATACTATGTGGAAGTTGAAGCATCTCTTCTCACATAATCTACATATAATGAATAGTTTCCTATTTCCAATGTGATGTTTTACCACCACCTAATGGCTACTTAAACTAAACTTAAATCAAGGGTCTAGGGTTTAAATCCTAGCCCGGGTCATTTATATATATATTTTTATTTCTTTTCTCTTCTTCTATTTCTTTTTGTTCTTTTTGGAGGAAAGGAAATTTACGGGTGTTACAATCTTGGTCAAGTAGCATTGTTCTTTTATCTCTTTATGTCATCTATTGCCTTTACTCTCTCTGATTGTTTTAAAATGAACGTGAAAACCATGAGCTTTATTCATCCCCTTCTAGCACATCTCGATCCTACAATTGGTATCAGAACCAGGTTGCTTTGAATTGGTGAAGCCACCAATCAAGCAAGAAGTTCCTTTTTGAAATGAAAAATTGTATACGCCTTTCATTTTTTCCCTCTAAATTTTTTTAAAGAAAATTCTTATTTTTTCCCTTTTCATTTTTTCACCATTAGTCAAAATTGATGAAATAACCCTTTTGACAAAATTTGTCATAATATTATTATTATTATTATTATTTTCTTGAAATTAGTAAATACCCTTATTTTATTTTTCTCCAGCATTACTAATCCAAGAATAAGTCTTGGGACAAGTTTCCTTATTTTATTGTGTGCTAGATTTGTTTCTTAAATGACGTACTAAGAAGGCTATAGCACCGTACGCCCAACATTCTTCTTCGGGATAGATTTCAGCTACTGGAAGAGCCGAATGGAGTATCACCTCAAAAAACAAGTCGAGATGTGGATCATCATCCAAATCGGCTTCGCACAACCACTCGACGATAATGGAAAACCAGTATCCTGTGAAAATTGGGACCAAAGCATAATGAGAAAGATCGAAGCCAATGCTAAGGCAACCTAAACTGTCACGCCCCCAGAGGAGTCCCTACCGACAAAATTTCGACAACATCTCCCCTGTACCGGTGACAATATAAAGAAATATACATACACAAACAACATATAACATATTCATCAGCTCACACGGTTGGAACATACATAACCACACAGTTTATATAACACAGCCTAAACGGCTAGACATAAATCAATAAAACAACCACGCAGTTAATATTCATCCCACACGGCTGTATTAAAAGCACAGCAAAAAAATGAAGAGAAAACACACATTCCACAACTAAAGTTTACTAGCCAATTAGGCTTACACAACCACAAGATCACGATAGCAAAACACCACAAATCAAACTCCAAACACAGACAAATTCATACAATACTAAAACTGCTGAATACTAAAAATACAAGTAAAGCGGAAATAAAACCAATAAATGTCCTCAGATATGATGTGGGAAGTGGGACCGGCAATCGGGACTCTCTAAGCATCCATAATTCATTTACCTGCTACCTGGCGAAAGAAAAACCAATTTGTGGGTGGTGAGCATTGGAACTCAGCGGGTAAGGAAAGATAGTGCATGAACATAATATACAAATAGAAAGTGAGCCAAGAGTATAGAGTCTCATAAGAGGAATAACAGATACTAAAACAAAATCATAATAAATGCTCATACCTGAAACCATATCCTAGGCTAGTAATAGAAGGTCAGAAGTAGTACTAATCTGCTACAGTACTGCTCATAACTACAGAGGAAATATGTAAGGTATATACAAACTTCCAATAAGTAAACCAAGGACTAAACACCTACAACGAGAGTATATCTCAACATAAGCAAGCATAGCAGCATAAGTGAGCAACAGCAGTAAGTAAGCAATAACAGCATATGTAAACAGCAGTAGCCAAAGCAAGTATAATAACAGTGTATGCACGGATGGTCACTCCCGCCCACTCCTCTACACCATGACCCCTGTATGGTCGAGAGGCGGGGTTAGTGACAGATTGTACACCACTCCAGCTACCACTCTCTCGAGTGGCAGAGAGTACAGTTGTATAGTAGCTAACTAGCTACATCTGCGATGGGGGTCCCTGCTACTCGCAACTCCAGCTATCACTACTTATGAGTGACTGAGTGGAAGTACGACAGGACAAGCGGCATCAACTCCAGCTACCTCTCTCTCGAGTGGTCGAGGATGCGGCCCTGGTCAATGACTCTCTCGACCGCAAGAGAGAATTTTTCGTTGACATGCATGCTATGATATGATGTGCCAAATGCAACAGTCATCATACAAATATAAGCAGAAATTATGTATACTACATGAAGCCAGTATGCTCAATACAGTACATAAATAAACAATAATCAAAACAAGTAAACATGATATCTAGTATCTGCTACGTATAATGGATAACAATGAGAAACTGTATGGATATAAAAATGAATAACTCAAAGGTTTGAGTGGAAGTATCAAGCGCAGGAAAATAAGAGTGGAGTCAAGGTAAAATAGTTACTTATCCACAATAGTTCATGCACCAAGGTCAAAGTACTAAAAGAAACAAATCAAGAAGTACTTGCCTTCAATAGAAGATCGAATCAAAGTCCTACATCGAGAAGCTCGTCCCGAATCAAAATCCTGATATAAGTACACAGTCAACAGTTAGATCTAACATAGATTGGATAACGCAAGCCAAACCCTAAAAAATCCAACCTAATGATCCAATTAATAATGGATTATCCACATACTCATCAAATCCATCCATTAATCATCATTAACTATTTAGCGAACCCAAAGCATAAATAAAATCAAATCTCAACATGTCTTACCCCAAATTTGGCAACAAGGTAGCGCTGGAAGTGGCTTACAACCAACAGTGATGATCTACAACTATTCTCTACTTCTCCTGTAATCCTTAACAATCCAAATATTGAATCAATTGATTAGCCTTGTAATCCAAATCAAGACTAAATGCAGCTACCTTTAAACTAAACTTACCCAAATTCCCTTCATCTCCGGCAATAACAGTTGGCAACAAAGACCCGACGTCTGGGGTTGACAACTCCTAATCATAGCAAGGCAAACCGCTGCTCCCAGCTAAGATCTGGGCAGGTAGCTCGTGGCATTAGGAAATTAGGGCATGATGCAGCAAGGGAAAATCTAGGGTTCCGATCCTCCTCTTGATCGGAGGTGGGTTGATTGGAATCGACGATGCTAGAGCATCGAACGGTGACGCTGTGGTGCTCGCGTGAGGAGGAGAGGCCGCGATTGTGATTCGAGAGAGAGAAGGAGAGGTCAGTAGGGGTCGGCGGTGGAGAGGGGGCGACAGGCTCGGGGAGGTGGGCTCGTGTGGGAAGGCGATCGGCGTGGAGAGATTGTGAGGAAGGGGAGCGGCGCAATGAAGGAGAGGTCGGCGGGTGGGGCTCATCGCGACTGATGGTGGTGCAGCGTCTCTGGTGCTGGCGTAAGGAGAGGCCAGCATCATCCTAGGATGTTCGTGCGAGGGAGAGGGAAGGAGTTCGGCGTTGTGAGTTAGGGCACGAGGAGGTGGAGTTCGGCGAGGGGGAGGGAAAGGGAGAGGCAACGGTGAGGTGGGGAAGATGTCGCGATAGGTTCAGGAGAGGAAGTCGGCGCAAGGGAAAAAGAATCTGGTGAGGAAGAAGAAAGGATTAGGGCTCAGTATTAAAACTTAAGGTAATTAAAATTAAACCTTAGGTTAATTAAAATAATCAACTCCCTAATAAATGGGTATTCCAAACAGGCTTTTCCTAAACCTATAAATTCTTCCACTCGAAATACGCCATACAAGTTCAGAAAAATTCCCAGAAAATTTCTATAAATTCCTAAAAAATTCTGTTAAGTTTATTTGTTTATTAAACCTTATTATTTAATTATTATCTGGGTGCTGTATTTTACATTCTCCCCCACTTATAAAAATTTGGTCCCCAAATTTACTACTCAACTTAGTGAACCTCATCTAAGGGTAACAACTACTCAACATATTCATATACTACTCCAACCAAGAATCCCTAACCTTGAGGGATTAAAGATTTTCTTATAAAACTATAAAATGATTCACTTCAAAGTGGATAATGATAACTCTGTGGGTAATGAGTTCACCATGCTTCCGCTACGCCACTCTGATACCTAACCAATTATGAATAAATCAACTACCTCTGTAATCCATAATCCACTATCATCATATCCTCCCCATGTATATAAGAAATCTCACAGAAGTCAATCAAAATACGTATAACCGAACTTCACATATAGATGTTCCCGTCGAAACATCTCTAGAATCATGCGAAGATAGTGTACGTGATCCACCTCGGATCGGGAATAGATCATAACGTCATCAATAAAGACAGTGGAAACCGATCCAAACACCCTAGGAATACCAAATACATCGAGTCCATAAAAACATCTAGAGCTCTGTAAACCTAAATGGTAAAACCAAGGACTCATATTATCCATAATCGGATCACAAACTACAACTCACCAAATCCATAAATATCGCACAAGTGCTACTCCTCATGTTTCCATCAACATCAAATACCAAACAATAGATCATCAAGTCATATATCCACTAATAGATCATTAAAAGACAACCTATCGCTGCACCTGATCTAACCAATAACTGACACAACACAAGTCATACATGGTATAAACAACTAGTCAACTAATAACAAAAGTGTATGATAACGGTATACCACATACCTCCTATAGCTTGGAGATTCCTGCCGTTGCCTGATCCCAAAATTGAAAATGTCACATCGAGATACCAAATTACGAAAGGAAAAATTGAAACACTGAAATAGGCATCATAAAACTTACTCGAAAATACAAAATATGAAAAAACAATGGACATCGTAAACCTGCTATGATACTAAAAATTGGTATCAGATTAACTCAAAAATCATAAATCGAAACAAGATCGAAATCTCAAAACACAAAACCCACCATTTGATTCAAGCCATGCTCTAATACCACTAAATTGGTATCAGATCAACTCGAAAATCTAGATCACGAAACCTGCTCTTATACCACTAATCGGTATCAAATTAACTCAAAAATCTAGAACACGAAAAACAACAAACATCGTATACCTGCTCTAATACCACTAATTGATATCAGATTAATTCGAAAATACAGAACACGAAAAAAAATAGACATCATAAACCTGCTCTGATACCATAAATTGGTATCAGATTAACTCAAAAATCCAAAATACGAAAAATAGGCATCGCAAACATGGCTCTGATACCACTAATTTGTCACACCCCCAGCCCTACCGACAAAATTTCGACAGCATCTCTCCTGTACCGGTGACAATATAAAGCAATATACATACACAAACAACATATAACATATTCATCAGCCCACACGGCTACAATATACATAACCACATAGTTTATATAACATAGCCTACCCGGCCAGACATAAATCAATGAAACAACCACATAGTTAATATTCAACCCACACGGCTGTATTAAAAGCACAGCGAAAAAATGAAGAGAAAACACACAATCCACAACTAAATTTTACTAGACAATTAGACTTACACAACCACAAGATCACGATAGCAAAACACCACGAATCAAACTCCAAACACAGACAAATTCATACAATACTAAAATTGCTGAATACTAAAAATACAAGTAAAGAGGAAATAAAACCAATAAATGTCCTCAGATATGATGTGGGAAGTGGGAACGGCAATCGGGACTCTCCAAGCATCCATAATTCATCTACCTGCTACCTGGCAAAAGAAAAATCAATTTGTGGGGTGGTGAGCATTGGAACTCAGCGGGTAAGAAAAGATAGTGCATGAACATAATATACAAATAGAAAGTGACCCAAGAGTATACAGTCTCATAAGAGGAATAGCAGATACTAAAACAAAATCATAATAAATGCTCATACCTGAAACCATATCCTAGGCTAGTAATAGAAGGTTAGAAGTAATACTAATTTGCTACAGTACTGCTCATAACTACAGAGGAAATATGTAAGGTATATGCAAACTTCCAATAAGTAAACCAAGGACTAAACACCTACAACGAGAGTATATCTCAACATAAGCAAGCATAACAACATAAGTGAGCAACAGCAGTAAGTAAGCAATAACAACATATGTAAACAGCAGTAGCCAAAGCAAGTATAATAATAGTGTATGCACGGATGGTCACTCCCGCCCACCCCTCTGCACCATGACCCCTGTATGGTCGAGAGGTCGGGTCAGTGACAGATTGTACACCACTCCAACTACAACTCTCTCGAGTGGTCGAGGGGATAGTTGCATAGTAGCTAACTAGCTACATTTGCGACGGGGGTCCCTATGTTGGTGCAGGAAGCATCCGACGATCGAATCGATGTTTTGATTATGTCAAAGGGTTCAAGTTAAGATGTTTTGTTATCTAATGAGCTTAAACAAGTGAGCAGGAAAGTCCTAACTGCGGTTATCCAGGAGGAAAATCCTAAGGGGGGGTAACCTTAGGTCCTAGGGGGTGGTAACCCTAGGTGGAGGAAAACCCTAAGGGGCGGTAACCTTAGGTTCTAGGGGGTGGTAACCCTAGGTGGAGAGAAACCCTAGGGGGCGGTAACCCTAGGTCCTAGGGGGTGGTAACCCTAGGCGTAAAGTCCAGTCGGTCTGGAGGACCGGACTGGTATCAGGTAAAATCTCCTGAGTGGAGTAGGTGAGGACGCGTTCCCCGTAGAGGGAACAGTAGGCGTCGGGTCGACCTAGGGTTTCCGGTAGGAAACTTGAAGTCAGACCCGGTCAATCCGATGACTAACAATTATATTTATTGTGTTCTAACTCTGTTTTGCAGGTAACTAACAGTTTTATGTAGGGTTAGAAATGACCAGGATCGGTCGACCGAACCTTGGGATCGGTCGACCGAACCTTCAAGCTACCAGATCAGATCTCCAGAAGATGGGCCGGGTTCGACCAGGGATCGGTCGACCGGACCTCGGGATCGGTCGACCGAACCTGGGATAGGTGTCGACTGGATCAAGCCAAGGTGTGCGGGTCAGAGGAGACTGATCGGTCGACCGAACCTTGGGATCGGTCGACCGAACCCAGGCATAGAGTTTGACCAGATCGAAGTGGAGCGATGGATGGACGGATTAGATGCGTCAAATGTGGTGGAGGTCATCTGATCGGTCGACCGAACATGGGGATCGGTCGACCGATCCGCTTCGGGTCAAATCTGATCCCGAGACTTGGGGATCTGAATCAGATTTCACAGAGCTATAAAAGGAGGCCTCGAGGTGCAGCTCAGAACATCAAATTCCGAACAAGAAAACTGAGCTCTTCAGTGTACTGCTGTTAACGCCTCAACAACGCTCTGCTACTTCAACGAATCAAGTCCAAAGTTCACTATTCTTCTTGTTCGTTGGTATAGTTTCTTTATTGTACTAATTGTACTCCAGTTTGTAATCATTCCGAAATTATAGTTGTTGCCCACCGAAAGCGGTCAAGGACCGCGGGCCTTCGAGTAGGAGTCGCTATAGGCTCCGAACGAAGTAAAACACTTGCGTCTCTGTGTGTTTGCTTTAACTTTCCGCTGCATTTCAACTCTGTATTTAAATCGCGAAAAATAGCCACGAGCGCTATTCACCCCCCCCCCCCCCTCTAGCGCTTTCGATCCATCAATTGGTATCAAAGCGGGGTCATTTTGAATCGGTGCAGCCACCATTCAAAATAATTTATTTTTTTTTTCGTGGTATTTTCAGATTTTTTGGAGTCGATTAGAATTTGGCTTTATAGCCATATTCTAATTCTTTTTCTCGAATCGGTTTTCTGCTCGAGGTTGGTGCAACACCACCCGAGTTTGTGATCTATTTTTTCATACCGCTCTACTAATCCAGGACCAAGTCCTGGGATTTTCTTATTGTTTATTTGTTTTATATAGTTGATCTAAATGACCCTTCAAGAAGGCTACAGTACAGCCCGTCCCCCGCTATTCACCGGAGATGACTTCGGGTACTGGAAGGGTCGGATGGATGCATATCTCCAGACTCATTTTGAAGTCTGGATGATTGTCAAAACCGGCCTCCAACTACCAACTGATAGCGCCGGCAAACCACTACCCTACGAGGACTGGGACGCATCTCTGATTAAGAAAGTGGAAGCTAATGCCAAGGCGACTTGCACCCTCCAGTGTGGTCTATCAAAAGAAGAACTCAACCGCGTCAGCCCCTTCAACAGTGCCAAGGAGCTGTGGGAGAAGCTCATTGAACTTCACGAAGGAACGTCTGACACTAAAGTAAGTAAATGAGACCTAATTTTTAATAAATTATTTAATATCAAACTGCAGGAAGGTGAGACAGCTGCCCAACTCCATGCCCGGATTCAAGATCTGCTCAACGGTCTTCATGCAATTGGACAAAAGGTAGATAACCAGGACATCATAAGGTATTCTCTAAACGCCTTTCCGAGGAACACCTTGTGGGCATCCATGGTAGATGCCTACAAGGTTTCTAAGGACTTGTCTACTATTAAGTTAGATGAACTCTTTGCAGAATTCAATCTTCATGAACAGACTAATGCACGCCCAACCGAGAAAGGGTTGGCTTTGGTTGCAGGAACAGGAAGAGTACGCGAATCAAAGATAAAGCGCAGAACCGAACCTGAGTCAGAAGAAGAAGAACCAGATTCGGAAGACGATGATGAGCTTACAACCGAAATAGTCAACCTGGTAAAGAAACTCTACAAAAAGAAGGGCTTCAACAAAAAGGATGTCAGAAAGGCCATCCAGTCCAAAGAAGCCCAATCAAGCTCGAAGGTCAAATTCGAAGTGACCTACTACGGGTGCAATCAGAAGGGACACATCAAGGCTAACTGCCCGAACCAAAAAGATCCAAAGAAACCAAGGAGGAAGAAGGCCTTGAAAGCAACGTGGGACGAGTCTTCTTCCGAGGAATCCGATGACGAAGAACTTGAGCAGACGAATTTTCTCGTGTTGACAGCCCGGGACCACACCAATGAATCCGGAAGTGAGGACGAATCGGAAGCTGAGTCCGAGAGAAGCCACGGATCCGCATCCGTTTCCGAAGGGCCAAACCCCTCTGTAAGTACAAACCGTTTATACAGCTTGATTAATTATTTAATGCATAAAGTAGCTAAGTCCAAAATTAGAATCAAGTCACTACTGAAGGAGGTAACACTCCTTAAAGAAATGACTAATAACGAATCCTTGACTGATCCAGTTCAGACTGGAACCTCTACTCAAGGTCAAAAACTTGAGGAAGAGAATTCCAACCTAAAAAGTCAAGTCAAAGATTTGAAGACAACCTTAGAACGATTTTCCTTGGGATCCAAGAATCTTGACTTGATTCTTGGAACACAAAGGGCAATCTACAATCAAACTGGACTAGGATATAAATCAAAAACGAAGTATAAGTCTTATTTATCTCTAATACAAAGAACAAATAGAAAAATGGTCCAAGCATGGGTTGCCAAGTCCAACCTGATCAATCAAGTTGGACTCGGACAGTATTGGGTTCCTAAGGATCAAATACATTACCTCGATAGACCATATCGAGGCTATGATCCAGGGGGAGCAAAAAGAAAAACGATTAAAACAAAAATTTGAAATTAAAATTAAAAATTAGAAATTAAATTAAAATTTTGAAATTTAAATAAAAATTCGAAATAAAAAATTCAGAATTAAAAATTCAATTAAAAATTTGAAATTAAATTAAAATTCGAAATTCAAATAAATTTGAAATTCAAATAAAAATTAAAAATTAAAAATTAAATTAAAATTTGAAATTAAAATCCAAATAATAATTCGAAATTAAGTTAAAATTCAAAATTAAACTATCGAAATTAACTTAAAATTCAAAATTAAACTAAAATTCGAAATAGAAAGAGGATCCAGAATAGCTGGAACCCGCAACTAAACTACCCGACTGGGTAACCAAACTTAATCTACCCGAAATGGGTAAATAAGAGTAGTCTACCCGGCGGGGTAATTAAGGTTAGATAAAATGGACTAAGTTTAACTTGACCCACAGTACTGGTGAAGTTTTTGGATGATAGTACGTTAGGGAAGCTTGGGCATCGCATGTCTAGGAAGATATGACTTCGACCTGGTGCATTTGGCCAAGTGGAACTGACCGAAGCTACCCTTAAATGGATCCTAACTAGTTAGACCAAGGTTTAGTATTAAGTTTAATGGTTAGGACTATTTGGAAAACCTCGAAGGCATGGTTACTTTAATGAGTTCCGTGTGACTCACCATAGCCCAGAAGTTTATCCAAAGAATGCTTACTTGTTAAACCCAAAGCAAAACCTGAATCTAACACAAAGTTAAACAAAATCCTAAAATTGAACCTTAAATTCATCTCAGAAAAAATTATAGGAGTCCCTAATTGAAAATTTAGGTCGGGTGAGATGACTAAGAAATTCAAAATTAAAATTAAAATATGTAATTTTTTCAAAATTAACTTAAATATTTTTCAAAATTAACTTAAATATTTTTCAAAATTAACTTAAATATTTTTCAAAATTAACTTAAATATTTTTCAAAATTAACTTAAATAATTTTTCAAAATTAACTTAAATTAACTTAAATAATTTTTCAAAATAAACTTAAATAATTTTTCAAAATTAACTTAAATTAACTTAAATAATTTTTCAAAATTAACTTAAATAATTCTTCAAAATTAACTAAAATATTTTTTAAAAGTAACATAAATAATTTTTCAAAATTAACTTAAATATTTTTCAAAATTAACTTAAATATTTTTCAAAATTAACTTAAATTAACTTAAATAAATTTTCAAAATTAACTTAAATAATTTTTCAAAATTAACTTAAATAATTTTTCAAAATTAACTTAAATAATTTTTCAAAATTAACTTAAATAATTCTTCAAAATTAACTTAAATATTTTTCAAAAGTAACATAAATATTTTTCAAAATTAACTTAAATATTTTTCAAAATTAACTTAAATAATTCTTCAAAATTAACTTAAATATTTTTCAAAATTAACTTAAATATTTTTCAAAATTAAGTTAAATAATTTTTCAAAATTAACTTAAATTAACTTAAATAATTTACAAAATTAACTTAAATATTCTTCAAAATTAACTTAAATATTTTTCAAAAGTAACTTAAATAATTCTTCAAAATTAACTTAAATATTTTTCAAAATTAAGTTAAATATTTTTCAAAATTAACTTAAATAATTCTTCAAAATTAACTTAAATATTTTTCAAAATTAACTTAAATAATTTTCAAAATTAACTTAAATTAACTTAAATAATTTTTCAAAATTAACTTGAATATTCTTCAAAATTAACTTAAATACTTTTGAAAATTAACTTAAATATTTTTTCAAAATTAACTTAAATATTTTTTCTTTAAAAATTAACTTAAAATATTCTCCTGTCTTTTGATCCATCAACTACTTTATGTGCAGGAATTGGATCAATAGATGTTGGACAGTGGATGCTCCAGACATATGATTGGAGATAGGTTGAAGTTCACTAAGCTAAAACCAAAGAAACTAGGGTCAGTTGCATTCGGCAACGATGGAAAACTGAAAGTAATCGGAAAAGGTAATATCGAACTTAATTCCGACTTTATTATTCGAAAAGTATTATTAGTTGAAAATTTTAATTTCAATTTATTAAGTATAAGCCAATTATGCGATACTGGTTATTCAGTAAATTTTACCAAGTCCGAATGTATAGTCAAACATATTGACAATCCAAAAATCATACTTAAGGGCACTAGGAAAGATAATGTCTACACCATTTATCTACCGACACCCTCAATAAAGTGTTTTCTAACACAACAAGAGGAAACTGAGTTGTGGCACAGGAGATTGGGTCACACTCTACAAGACTCATTTCAAAAATGAGTCAAAATGGACTAGTTAGAGGATTGCCCAAATTAAAAGTTATTGAAAATTCAATCTGTAATGCGTGTCAACAAGGAAAACAAATCAAGTCAACCCACAAGTCAACCAATCTAGCTAGAACTACTTGTTTACTTGAGCTCCTTCACCTAGACCTATTTGATTCACACGGAGCCAAGTCACTAAGCAAGAACCAGTATTGCTTAGTTATAATAGATGACTTCTCCAGGTTCACCTGGGTAAAATTTCTAAAAACAAAAGATGAAACCTTTGAAATATTTAGTAATTTTTGTAAATTAACAGAAAATGAAAAAGACACTAAAATTAAAAGAATAAGAAGTGACCATGGAGGAGAATTTGTGAATCACAAATTTACTGAATTTTGTGAAATAAATGGATACAAACATGAATACTCCTGCCCTAGAACCCCTCAACAAAATGGTTTAGTAGAACGTAAAAACAAAACACTATAAGAAGCTGCTAGAACCATGTTAAACGAATACAAACTATCTAATCAATTCTGGGCTGAAGCAGTTAGTACAACATATTACATTCAAAATAGGATTTTAATTAACAAAATTCAAAATAAAACAACCTATGAAATTTATTATAATAAAATTCCCAACTTAAACTATTTAAAAGTATTTGGGTGTAAAGTCTTCATTTTGAACACTAAAGACTACTTAGGGAAATTTACATCAAAAACAACCCCGAGAATATTTTTAGGATATTCAACAACTAGTAGAGCATATAGAGTGTATAACAAAAATACCCTAAAGGTAGAAGAGACAATAAATATAATATTTGATGAAGAAAATAAGTTACCCAACACAATAAATGAAACTGAAAATACAGAAAATATTAACCCTATAAACAGAGAAGATGACGTAATTCAATCTGAACCTATTGACTCTGAAGAACAAATCACTAACTCAAATGATATGCGACCAACTAGAACAAACATAAATCACCCATCTGACCAAATTATGGGTGACCCAACTGTAGGAGTCAGAACTAGATCATCTTATAAAAACCAGAGCCAAATAGCTTTGATTTCAAAAATCAAACCCAAAACCATAGAAGAAGCCCTACCAGACCCAGATTGGACTCTAGCAATGCAAGAAGAATTGGCCCAATTTGAAAGAAATCAGGTCTGGGAATTAGTGCCGAAACCCGTTAACAAATCCATAATTGACACTAAATGGGTTTTTAGAAACAAATTAAACGATCAAGGTGAAATAGTTAGAAACAAAGCTAGTTTAGTAGCTAAAGGATTCAGTCAAGTAGAAGGGTTAGATTATGACGAGACCAATGCTCCAGTAGCAAGACTTGAATCCATTAGGATGTTGCTAGCCTATGCACAACACACAAAGGATTCAAGCTATTTCAAATGGACGTAAAATCCGCATTTTTAAATGGATTTATTAAAGAAGAAGTGTATGTAGGGCAACCCCCAGGATTTGAAGATTTAGAACAACCAAATTATGTCTTTAAATTAAAAAAGGCCCTATATGGACTAAAACAAGCACCTAGGGCTTGGTGTGAACGTCTGTCCAATTACTTAATATCAAAAGGATTTAACCAAGGTCAAATAGACCCAACCCTTTTCGTAAAGACCTTAGAAAATGACATTTTTATAGCCCAAATTTACGTTGACGATATTATTTTCGGTTCCACAAACTCTAAATTTCTAAAAGAATTCACCCAACTTATGGAAAATGAATTCGAAATGAGTCTGGTAGGAGAACTTAATTTCTTCTTAGGCTTACAGATTAAGCAAACTAAAGATGGAATTTACATTTATCAAACTAAATATGCTAAGGAATTAATTAGAAAATTTGGCATGGAAAACTCAAAAATAATCAATACACCAATGGCTACAAATGCTAAAATTGACTCAGACTTAGAAGGTAAATCAGTAGACTTGAAATACTATCAGAGTGCGATAGGAAGTCTATTGTACCTAACTGCAAGTCGACCAGAGATTATTTTTGCAGTAGGTTTGTGTGCACGATACCAAACTTGTGCAAAAGAGTCTCACTTAACCTTTGTTAAAAGAATCCTTAGGTATGTTAAGGGAACCCTAAATGTAGAACTATGGTACCCTAGATCTGGCACCCTTGACCTAAACGGCTACTCTGACTCAGACTATGCCGGATGCAAGCTAGATAGAAAAAGTACAAGTGGTAGCTGACAATTTCTAGGACAATGCCTAGTAAGTTGGTCAAGTAGAAAGCAACACTGTGTTGCTTTATCTACTACTGAAGCCGAATATATAGCCTTAGGTGAATGCACATCTCAGTTGCTGTGGATGATGCATACCCTTAAAGACTATCAACTGGATTATCATAAAACTAAAATCTCAATTGATAATATAAGCTCAATAAATCTAACAAAAAACCCAATTCATCACTCAAGGACTAAACATATAGAAGTGAAACACCACTTTGTAAGGGATCACGTAGCTAAGGGTGATATTGAACTCAAATATGTTGAGTCAAAATCAAATCTAGCGGATATCTTCACAAAGCCCTTACCTGAACTTGAGTTCAGCTCACTTAGAAGGCAAATAGGAATGTGCTGGGTAGAATAGATATTAATTTTTCAAAACTCACTGTCTTACTTCAAAACACGTTCTTTTATTCTTTTCAAAACCTAGGAAAAATAATGATTTTAAAATCCCATTTTCTTAGAATTTTCAAAAATATGACTTAGCTTAGGATCTACCCTAGAAATCTTGTTCCCCTAGATTTTAGCCAGAGCATCTCACAAACACCTAGGTATACCTTTCTTGTGTTTGTAAAACATAGAATGATGTGAGATGCATAGGGTACAGCCTGGACTCAAGAATGCTTATTACTGTGCATCAATATGAGTCTGGGCGTTAAATACTTTATTAACAGTAATTAAGTCAAGTCTTCCAGCCTTAGTCAAATCTAACTGGACTAAATGACTTTACTTGACTAACCAAGTGAAAGTTGTTGCCCTCTAGGCAGTCAGCAAGTAGCTAAAGGTTAGACAGTTGGTGAAGGAAATGTTAAGCTTAAGTTTGCTTACACTTTAGGGCTCTGATACCTGACCAAAACAATTTAAATAATTTAACAACTATTTAACATGACTCATGCTTGGACTATAAGACCCTAAGAATTTATTAAGACATTAATCAAGGGGGAGTGAATTTTTCTTTTCAAGCTAGTTTTCCTTTAAAATAAAAATTACCTTTGACTTAGTTTTAAAAAATTATTTTTGGATTGCTATAAAAACTATGTTTGACACAGCCTTAAAATAGAATTAATAGTATTTTTAAAAGGCTTGGATTTTTAGATAATCAATTTTCAAAACGAAGCACTAAAATTATCCAAATCCTTTACTAAGTTCTTTTCAAGAAACAGTTCCTCAAATCTAAGTACTTAAGTTAAGCTTTTATGAAAATCCTTTTAAAGTTAAGCAAAGTTTTTACCTTTAAGTGTTTGTCAAAATTAGTTTTTGTTGAAAATGAGTTATGTATTTTCAAAACAATTTCAAATTGAGCTAAGTGTTTTTCAAAGTAATGATTTTCAAAATACTAAATTTTGCTAAGTTTTTGTTGGAAACTACTTAGTGTTTTTAAGGCATTTCCTAACTTAGGCAAAATAATTATTTTTGAAACACTAAGACACTAAATAAATGGCTACTCTTCAGGGGGAGCTTAAACTAATTATTCTTTTGTCTTCCTGAAATTCTTTTTGATTTATGTCAAAGGGGGAGAGAAAAGTTAAAGTTAAAGAATAGTTAAAGAAATTAACAACAATTAAGAAATTTAAACATAAAGAGCAACATAAGTTTCAAATTGTCAAACATTCATGTTTAAATTTCCTAATAATTTTGTCATACTTTTACTTAACTTTGAACTGTGTTGCCATAATCAAAAAGGGGGAGATTGTTGGTGCAGGAAGCATCCGACGATCGAACCGATATTTTGATTATGTCAAAGGGTTCAAGTTAAGTTGTTTTGTTATCTAATGAGCTTAAGTGAGCAGGAAAGTCCTAACTGCAGTTAGGCAGGAGGAAAATCCTAAGAGGGGGTAACCTTAGGTCCTAGGGGGTGGTAACCCTAGGTGGAGGAAAACCCTAAGGGGTGGTAACCTTAGATCCTAGGGGGTGGTAACCCTAGGTGGAGAGAACCCCTAGGGGGCGGTAACCCTAGGTCCTAGGGGGTGGTAACCCTAGGCGGAAAGTCCAGTCGGTTTGGAGGACCGGACTGGCATCAGGTAAAATCTCCTGAGTGGAGTAGGTGAGGACGCGTTCCCCGTAGAGGGAACAGTAGGCGTCGGGTCGACCTAGGGTTTCCGGTAGGAAACTTGAAGTCAGACCCGGTCAGTCCGATGACTGACAATTATATTTATTGTGTTCTAACTCTGTTTTGCAGGTAACTAACAGTTATATGCAGGGTTAGAACTGACCAGGATCGGTCGACCGAACCTTGGGATCGGTCGACCGAACCTTCAAGCTACCAGATCAGATCTCCAGAAGATGGGCCGGGTTCGACCAGGGATCGGTCGACCGGACCTCGGGATTGGTCGACCGAACCTAGGATAGGTGTCGACTGGATCAAGCCAAGGTGTGCGGGTCAGAGGAGAATGATCGGTCGACCGAACCTTGGGATCGGTCGACCGAACCCAGGGATAGGTTTGACTAGATCGAAGCGGAGCGACGGATGGACGGATCAGATGCGGTGGAGGTCATCTGATCGGTCAACCGAACGTGGGGATCGGTCGACCGATCCGCTTCGGGTCAAATCTGATCCCGAGACTTGGGGATATGATCAGACTTCACAGAGCTATAAAAGGAGGCCTCGAGGTGCAGCTCAGAACATCGAATTCCGAACAAGAAAACTGAGCTCTTCCATGTACTGCTGCTAACGCCTCAACAACGCTCTGCTACTCCAACGAATCAACTCCAAAGTTCACTATTCTTCTTGTTCGTTGGTATAGTTTCTTTATTGCACTAATTGTACTCTAGTTTGTAATTATTCCGATATTATAGTTGTTGCCCACCGAAAGTGGTCAAGGACCGCGGGCCTTCAAGTAGGAGTTGTTATTGGCTCCGAACGAAGTAAAACACTTGCGTCTCTGTGTGTTTGCTTTAACTTTCCACTGCATTTCAACTCTGTATTTAAATCACAAAAAATAGCCACGAGCACTATTCACCCCCCCCCTCTAGCACTTTCGATCCATCACCCTGCTGCTCGCAACTTCAGCTATCACTACCTATGAGTGACTGAGTGCAAGCACGACAGGACAAGTGGCATCAACACCAGCTACCACTCTCTCGAGTGGTCGAGGATGTGGCCCAGGTCAACGACTCTCTCAACCGCAAGAGAGAATTTATCGTTGACATGCATGCTATGATATGATGCGCTAAATGCAACAGTCATCATTCAAATATAAGAAGAAATTAGGTATGTTACATGAAGCCAACATGCTCAATACAGTATATAAATAAACAACAATCAAAATAAGCAAACATGATATGTAGTATCTACTACGTATCATGGATAACAATGAGAGATTGTATGGATATAGAAACGAATAACTCAAAGGTTTGAGTGGAAGTATCAAGCGCAGAAAAATAAGAGTGGAGTCAAGGTAAAACAGTTACTTATTCACAATAGTTCATGCACCAAGGTCAAAGAACTAAAAGAAATATAGCAAGAAGTACCCACCTTTAATAGAAGATCAAATCAAAATCCTACATCCAGACGCTCGTCCCGAATCAAAATCCTGAAATAAGTACACAGTCAACACTTAGATCTAACATAGATCGGATAACGCAAGCCAAACCATAATAAATCCAACCTAATGATCCCATTAATAATAGATTATCCACACACTCATCAAATCCATCCATTAATAATCATTAACTATTTAGCGAACACAAAGCGTAAATAAAATCAAATCTCAACATGTCTTACCCCAAATTTGGCAACAAGGTAGCACTAGAAGTGGCTTACAACCAACAGCGACGATCTACAACTATAAGATACCGTAAAATTTAAATAATAAATGTTATTGGACGAAAAATCTTATTGGATTTTTTGGAAATTTTTAGAAATTTTTCGGGATTTAAACGGAGTCTATATGATCCGTTTTGAGGAGATGGATTCGGGATACAGTGGAGGGCTGTTTGGGACACCCATTTAAATGGGAGTTGATTAAGGATTAAACTTAGGATTTAAATAAATTAAACCTAAGTTTTATCTTATTTCCCTTTTTCCTTTATTTCCCCCGATTCTTTTTCTTCCCCAATTCGTGCCGAGACCTTCCTTCCCCGATCTCCTCTCCCGGCTCTCTCGCGCGACCTCCTCCTCGCCCGATCGCCGGCCACCGCGAGTTCACCGCCGGCAGCGACCTTTCCTCCGCGTGCCTCACCAACGCCAAGCTCTCTTGGCTACCAGGCGGCTCGATCCTCTCCTCCCTCTCCCTCGCGATTCCTCCCCAAACCCGCGACACCGACCCTGTGCTGCTCTGATTCGTCGGTCGCCGGACATCCATGAGCAGCCGATGCTGGCCACCGCTTCCTGAGCCCTAGCTTCGGGTCTGCAACCTTCTTCTTGATCCAAGACTTCGCCTTGGCACGACTTGATCTTGGACAAGAGCAAGGATCGGAGCCCTAGCTCCTGTTTTCTCACCGCGCCAACCTATCGGATTAGTCACGATACTTCCGGTCACAGGAAGAGGGATTCCGTTCCTGATACTTGGAGTTGTACTAGTCTACTTGCTTGGATCCGACATGAAGCATCTGCTTTGAATCTCCCAGACAACACAGCCCGGCTACACATCATTGTTCTTGTTGGAAAACAGGGATTGAATTGGAGGTTCTGTCGAGGTGAGTTTGTATTGTGGATTAGGTTTTCTGCAACTCCTTTGCTGTATATTCCATTTTCTGGATTGATGCTTAGAAGGGTTGGTGTATGCTTGACTGTAGTAGTTCTGGACAGTGGAGTGTAGCACTGTTGAGCTACTGGATTTGCTGCCATCCCTCAAGGTAAGTGTCTACCACTAGTTTTCTTCTTAGTGTGAAATAAATTCATGGTTATTTAGTGCATTGGATTGATTTCATTATGGAATTGGAGGTTGGTTTTCCTATCGGTCATGTAGTGGTTGATTGTTGATGATGATACTAGGTCAATATGATCATATATCAGATTTCATCTAAGTTGTAATCTGTGTAATTAGTTGTGCTAAGTTATGGATTGAATGATGGATTATTTTGGGTGGATGAATATTGTAAGATTGATTCATAATGTCTAGTAGATGGTTTAATGGATTGTGGGAATAAATCAAGTTATTTTGGATTGATTAATGAATTGTAGATAATGAGTGGAAAATTTTGAAGGATTTATGATAGGCTTGATTGGTAAGAATTGAGGAATTTGTTGGTGAATTAAGAATGAACTCATTATCTAATTGGATCTTTAGGTGGAATTAAACAGTGTTACCTAATCAACGTAGGATTAGGTTTAGGGTTTGGTTAGTTGCTGATTATGTGATTAGCTAAACTATATATATATATATCATGTGATTTTGTAGGACGGTGATTCGAGGCGAGCGTCTCGATGTGGGGGTTGTATTTTGCACGATCTACATTTAAGGCGGGTATTTCTTCTTTAGCTCTATATAGATATTTATTGGGCTTAGTGCATGGTGTTATGTGATGGTTTAGGATGCTTTACCTTATATCGTGTTCGTTTGTTGCTTTCCTGCTTGATACTGATGCCTGACCCTTGTGGTGATCTATTTAATTCTTATATAGTCTGCACTTTGGTTATCTATACTCTGTGGTATTTTTACATGTAGAGTATGTATGGTAGGGGATACTTCATTGGCAGTTTTCATATGATGATTGTCCATTTGTATGTTGTGTACACATTTGTCCGGTGTGATGATTGGAGGAGTTGTGTTGATTGTATATTTGTTGTATATACATGTGTCCGATGTGTTTTTACTGGAGGATATAGGTTGATTGTACTTATGTTCTGTGTACATGTGTTTTGTGGCGTTATTGGATATCTTTGGTTGATTATACATGCGTAGTTGTGCGCATGTGGTTGGTGGTATATATGGAGGTATCATGACGATTATACTCATAGTGTGGGGTACTCATGTGGTTTGGAGGTTGCATTGATGATGACAGTGTTGGTATCATGATTATATATGTATATATATCATGTTCGGCATTCATTGCATCTGACGATTATCGTCTTCCTTGTGGTTAAGAGAGTCGTCAGTTGTTTATAGCCGTCCTTTCGACCACTGTTGGAGAGTGGTAGTTAGGAGTGGAGCTAGTCCTGTCGCGCTGATTCAGCCGCTCATTGTTCTGACAGCCTCGGCCACTCTGGTGTAGTGGGTCTTGAGGGTACAATAGTCAGAGGGTTTGAGTTATGAGTGGTCAGGGACCCTTAGCTATGTAGTTATATAACTACTTAGTTGACTGTCCGCTTCGGCCGCCTATAGCGGTGCATGTACTGGAGGCTAGTACGGTTTGTCATGGACCCAAGCCTCTCGGCCATACAGGGGTCGTGGTGTCTAGAGAGGTGGCGGGGGTGACCATGGAGCATGCATGCACATTTGCATTTGATGCGCGGTGCATCTTTGGAGATATATTTGCATACATGCCTAGTAGATACTAGTTGCATGTGTTTGTGGTATGTTGCATTTGTTTGGGATATGATTGTTGCATATGGTTGTCATGCTACATACATGTCATTTATTTTACATGTATTTACAGTCGTATTTATATTGCACAGGTGTCACGAGTAGGTTTGTTGCAGATATGGTGAGTTTACTGACCATTGTATCAGGTGTTGATTCCAGATTGGGTATGTATCTATCATTATGTCGGTTGTGGTTTGTACAGTGTGTATGCCAGGTTAGTAGGTCTGATCTGTTTAGATGCATTGATTATGATAGTAGGATCATGTTCTTTGATTCCCTACTGAGACTGTATACCTTTGATCTCTATGTTTATGTATAGACCATGCACTATCTTTTCTATTACCCGCTGAGTTACCTATACTCACCACCGCATGTATATCTTTATGTTTTCAGGTAGATGGTTGGAGTGTCGCTCGGAGTATCCTGTCTGCCGGGTCCTACGTCACATCCGAAGGTCGTTTTTAGTTTTGTATATGTTTTATTTGTATTTGTTGAATTTGGTGGGTTGTTGTATTTGTTGTTGTATAAAGCCTAGCCGGCTAGCAGTGTGTTGATTGTGTTGTATTGGGCTTTCCGTTTTTCATTTTTTCGCTGTGTTGGTTTTTAGTACAGCCGTGTGGGCTGTTTTATATATAACTGCGTGGTTGTGATTGTTTCATTCCAGTCGTGTGGGCTGTTATTATAACTGCGTGGTTGTGTATATAAATATTCCAACCGCATGTGGCTGATGTATATTTTGTTTGTAGTGATGCTTCATATTGTCACCGGTACAGGGGAGATGCTGCCGGATTTTTGTCTGGCAGGGACTCCTTTGGGGGCGTGACAATTTAGTGGCATCAGATCAGGTATACGGTACTTGCTATGTGTCTTGGATTTTTGAGATTTATCTGATACCAATTTAGTGGTATCAAAGCAGGTACGATGCCTGTTATTCATGTTTTTGGATTTCGTGTTTCGGGTCTCTTGATGTGACTTTCGGGTTTTGGGATCAGGCAGCAGCAGGACATCTCCAGGCTATAGGAGGTATGTTTGCATATAGTTATCATACATTTCTGTTGGTGTATGTATTGTTGCCCATGATAGTTATTTATGACATGTGTTAGTACACTTTTGTTAGTACCTGTTCAGTTGCTTGTAGCATGCATTTCATGTGTTGGATCAATCACTGATCACGGTTGACCCTATTGAAGATCAAGGACTTACAGTCTCAGGGGATTTTTCATATCATACTACCAGTAGTTTTAGTGTCTACTACTACTAGTGGTTGAGAGTTAGAGTCTTATACAGTCTCTGTTATTCTTGTTGGTGCGGGAAGCATCCGACGATCGAACCTTAGTTTTGATAATGGCAAAGGATTCAAAGTTAAGTTAGTGTGTGATCTGACATGTTTGAATAAGTGTTTCAGGAAAGTCCTAGCTACGGTTAGGCAGGTGAAAAACCCTAAGGGGTGATAACCTTAGGTCCAAGGGGGTGGTAACCCTAGGTGAAGGAAAACCCTAAGGGGCGGTAACCTTAGGTCCTAGGGGGCGGTAACCCTAGTTGAAGGAAAACCCTAAGGGGTGGTAACCTTAGGTCCTAGGGGGCGGTAACCCTAGGAGGAGAAAAACCCTAGGGGGCGGTAACCCTAGGTCCTAGGGGGTGGTAACCCTAGGAGGAAAAGTCCAGTTCGTCTGGAGGACCGGACTGGCATCAGGTAATCTCTCCTGAGGGGAGTAGGTGAGGACGCGTTCCCCGTAGAGGGAACAGTAGGCATCGGGTCGACCTAGGGTTTCCGGTTGGAAATCCGAAGTCAGACTCGGACAGTCCGAAGACTGTCAGTTATTCCTTACTATGTTTTATTAGATTCTAACACTGTCTTGCAGGGGATTTTACTCGGACTAACCTTGTTTTGCAGGTGAGGAACCTGTTGGAAAAAGGTGGTCCGGGCGCCCCGAACAGGTCCGGGCGTCCGGGACCAAACTTTATCCCTGCCGCGACTTCGCCACGTGGAGCATCCTGGTTGGTTGGCCACGTCACACTCCAGGTGCCCGGAAAGGATCCAGGCGCCCTGAATGTCATATAAAAAGAGGGTTGAGGTGCAGCTTCAAGAACAACGATTCAACAAGCTTTCCTTCTGCTGTGTGCTGCTCAAGAAACGACTCTAAAGTGCTGTTACAGTCGCCGATGACCTAAAGCTTTAGTTATTATTTTGTTGTCGGTATTATTTCAATTCCGGTTGTACTTATTTCCTTGTACTTATTCACGATATTATAGTTGTTGCCCACCGGAAGCGATTAAGAATCGCGGGCCTTCGAGTAGGAGTCGCCTTAGGCTCCGAACGAAGTAATTCCCTGTGTCTCTGTGTTTGACTGTCTTTATTCCGCTGCTTATTACTCTATTAGTTTCACGTACGATTTACGGATTTCGAAAAATGAAATAGCCACGAGCGCTATTCACCCCCTCTAGCGCTTTCGATCCATCAATTGGTATCAGAGCGGGGTCATTTTGAATCGGTGCAACCACCATTCAAAATATTTTTTTTTGTGGTATTTAATTTTTTTTTTCGGAGTCGATTAGAATTTAGTCTCATAGCTATATTCTAATTCTTTTTCGCTCGAATCAGTTTTTCTCGGAATTGGTGCAACACCACCCGAGTTCGTAGTCTATTTTTTTCTTACCGCACTACTAAGCCAGGACCAAGTCCTGGGACATTTTTTTGTGGTTGTTTTTTCGCTTTAGATAAAACTGAAATGGCCCTTCAAGAAGGCTATAGTACTGCCCGCCCTCCGCTATTCACCGGAGACGACTTCGGGTATTGGAAAGGTCGGATGGAGGCATATCTCCAGACTCACTTTGAAGTCTGGATGATTGTCAAAACCGGATTCGAGCAACCATCTGACAGCGCCGGCAAACCACTACCGTACGAGGACTGGGATGCATCTTTGATCAAGAAAGTGGAAGCTAATGCCAATGCAACCTGCACCCTCCAGTGTGGCCTATCAAAAGAAGAACTCAACCGCGTCGACCCCTCCAACAGTGCCAAAGAGTTGTGGGAGAAACTAATTGAACTTCACGAAGGGACATCCGACACCAAAGTAAGTAAAAGAGACCTAATTTTTAATAAATTATTTAACATCAAATTGCAGGAAGGTGAAACAGCTGCCCAACTCCATGCCCGGATTCAAGATCTGCTCAATGGGCTTCATGCAATTGGACAGAAGGTCGACAACCGGGACATCATAAGGTATTCTCTAAACGCATTTCCAAGGAACACCTTGTGGGCATCCATGGTAGATGCCTACAAGGTCTCCAAGGACTTATCTAGCATTAAATTAGATGAACTATTTGCAGAACTCGAACTTCATGAACAGACTAATGCACGCCCGACCGAGAAAGGGTTGGCTTTGGTTGCAGGAACAGGGAGATCGCGTGAGTCAAAAAACAAGCGGAGAATCGAACCTGAGTCAGAAGAAGAATCAGATTCAGAAGATGACGATGAACTTACAACCGAAATAGTCAACTTAGTAAAGAAGCTCTGCAAAAAGAAGGGCTTCAACAAAAAGGATCTCAGAAAGGCCATTCAGTCTAAAGAAGCCCAACCAAGCTCGAAGGTTAAATTCGAAGTGACCTGCTATGGGTGCAATCAGAAGGGTCACATCAAGGCAAATTGCCCGAACCAGAAGGATTCAAAGAAACCCAAAAGAAAGAAGGCTTTGAAGGCAACATGGGACGAGTCTTCTTCCGAGGAATCCGACGACGAAGAACTGGAACAGACGAACTTTCTCGCCTTGACAGCCAGGGACTACACCAACGGATCCGGAAGTGAGGACGAATCGGAAGCCGAGTCCGAGAGAAGCCACGGATCCGCATCCGTTTCCGAAGGGCTGAACCCCTCTGTAAGTAAAAGTCGGTTATATAGTTTAATTAATTATTTAATGCATAAAGTAGCTAAGTCTAAGATTCGAATTAAAGCGCTTCTAAAGGAGGTAACACTCCTTAAAGAAACGCCTAACAACGAATCCTTAACTGATCAAGTTCAGACTGGAACCTCAACTCAAGTTCAAAAACTTGAGGAAGAGAATTCCAATCTGAAAAGTCAAGTCAAGGATTTGAAAACAACTCTAGAGCGATTTTCCTTGGGATCCAAGAATCTTGACTTAATTCTTGGAACTCAAAGGGCAATCTACAATCGAACTAGACTAGGATATAAAAAGAAATATAAATCTTACCTATCCTTAATAAACAAACCAAATAGAAAAATGGTCCAAGCATGGGTTGCCAAGTCCAACCTGATCAATCAAGTTGGACTTGGACATTATTGGGTTCCTAAGGATCAAATACATTATCTCAATAAACCTTATCGAGGCTATGATCCAGGGGGAGCTAAAACAATAAAAATTCGAAATTAATCTAAAAACTCAAAATAAAAAATTCGAAATTAATCTAAAACTCAAATTTAAAAATTTGAAATTAATCTAAAAACTCAAATTTAAAAATTCGAAATTAATCTAAAAACTCAAATTTAAAAATTCGAAATTAATCTAAAAACTCAAATTTAAAAAATTCGAAATTAATCTAAAAACTCAAATTTAAAAATTCGAAATTAATCTTTAAAAATTCGAAATTAATCTAAAAACTCAAATTTAAAAATTTGAAATTAATTTAAAACTCAAATAGAAGGAGGGTCCAGAATAGCTTGCAACTCCGAAATATATTTACCCGACAGAGTAACCGAATTTAATCTACCCGAAATGGGTAAACAAGAGTAGATTACCCGGATGGGTAAATAAGGATAGATTAAAAAAGGGTTAAATTTTAACTTGAAGCATAGTACTGGTGAAATTTTTGGATGATAGTACGTTGGGAAAACTTGGGCATCGCATGTCTAGGAAGATATGGCTTCGACCTGGTGCATTTGGCCAAGTGGAACTAACCGAAGCTACCCTTAAATAGATCCTAACTAGTTAGACCAAGGATTAGTATTAAGCTCGATGGGTAGGACTATTTGGGAAACCTCAAAGGCATGGTTACTTTAATGAACTCCTTGTGACTCACCATAGCCCAGAAGTTTATCCAAAGAACGCTTACTTGTTGAACCCAAAGCTAAACCCGAATCTAACATAAAATTAAACAAAACCCTATAGATTGAACTAATTCATCTCACAAAATGATAGGATCCCCTGATTGAAAACATAGATCGGGTGAGATGACTAAAGATTAAAAATCAAATTGATGATTAAAAATTAAATTAAATTAATAGTTAAAAATTATCAATTAATAATTCAAATTAAATTGATAATCAAATCTTCAAAAAAAAAAAACATTTTCAAAATCCTTTAAAAAAAATGATTTGAAAAATCTTTTCAAATTTATTGAAAAATCATTTTCAAAATACTTAAAAAAAAACATTTTCAAAATCCTTTAAAAAATGATTTGAAAAATCTTTTCAAAGCTATTGAAAAATCATTTTCAAAATTTATTGAAAAATCATTTTCAAAATACTTTAAAAAATCATTTCCAAAATCCTTTTAAAATCATTTAAATCATTTTCAAAATCCTTTAAAATTATTTGAAATATCACTTTCAAAATATTGTCAAAAATTATTTGAAAAATCATTTCCAAAATCATTATTTGAAAAATAATTTAAGAAGAAAAAAAAAAGCGTGAACAAACAAGGGTCAAAAACCGGGGGCGGGCGCCCCCGGTATTTGGACTCAGGGCGCCTTTTTATTGTAATGACCCGACCCTTTTGACCTCTTGGGCGGCCCTTGTGGCGGCCCAACTAGCGGCCCTTATGTCGTCGGCCCATTTGGCGACCTCTCATGTCGTCGACCGACTTTGCCTCCCCAGGATTCGAACTCTAAACCTCCAGGCTTAAGTATTAGAGTTTATGAATCACGGTAACCAAGTGAGATCATCTCACTTGGTTACCAGGATTCATAAACTCTAATACTTAAGTTATTAATAAATTAAATTAAATTTAAAAAAAATGAACGAAACAAGGTCAAAAATCGGGGGCGGGCGCCCCCGATATTCGGACTCAGGGCGCCTGCAGAGAACCCGGGCGCCCCGCCTCACACGACCCCGGGCGCCCGGAATAGGTCCGGGCGCCCGGACTCACTTATATATAGGGGGCAGGAGGCGCCCCCTACCCTTGCACCTAAGTCTTCCTCCTTAAAGCTTCTTAGCTTTTCTGTGAAGATTTTCAAAATTTAAATTTTTCGCGGTTGATACGGAGTCGTGACTCAACCAAGGTCGTCAGTTCTAAAATTTATTAAAATGGCTCCTCAGTAAAATTTCCATCCCCTCCTAAACTTTATTTCTTATAATTCTTGTTATTTCCTAGTGTAATATTAATTTGAAATTTAGGAAGCGTTCTAAATCTGGTGCTGGGCCCTCTACACCTAGCATTGACCCTAAGTTTCCCACCGAAGAACTTAGGATTAAGTTTATGTCAACAAATTACATGGCCATTAGAACCAAATGTATAGATAGATCGTTCTTTCTACGCTCTTGTATTCCAGTCTCCGAGGCTATAAGCCACTATAGGTTGCGAAACCTTGTTGAGTGCACCAGCCCAGTAAACATAAGTTTATGTGCCGAATTTTACAACAACCTAGTGAAAGTAGACGACTACTCCTATACCACTAGGGCAGCTGGCATGGATATCACATTATCTCCCACCACCATTCGTGAGTTTCTAGGGTTACGAGAGTCATCCTGCACCTTTTTATGCTATCCTCCTAGAGAGCTACCTTTTGGAGATCCCTACTCACATATTACCCTCGATACGATCTATTCGTATTTCTTTGAGGACCAGCGTGATCCCACTGAGACCTAGTTTAGGTCACTTAACCTTAGAATTCAGGACTACGCCCTTTATAGGGTTCTAGTACTGTGTATTCTACCGCTGACCACTCACGACATTGCGGTGATGCGTCCATTTCACTCCTTTCTTCTCTATGCCCTGTGTCATAGGTTAGACATAGACATCAGCCTACACATCTTTTCCACTATTATTTACGCAGCTGGATACGTGACTAGCAGACAAGTACATATGCCTTACTGTCACATTTTGACAGCTTACATGTCCTCATTGCACATTGATGTCACCGGAGGTGACATCCGCCACATGACCGAGTTTGACATCATAGGAGGTAGGAACTTTTCTCTAGCAAATATCCATATAGACGATGAGGGTACCATGTCCTGGCGTAGGGGGGCACAGCACCAGCAGGCGGGGGAGGAAGAGCAAGATGAGTTCATGTTGGCACTATTTCCTGAGGAGGCTGCTCCTGCCCCACCACCACCTCGAGCACCACACCCAGCTCCCCGCACTCTAGCTGATCGAGTTTCCGGACTAGAGAGGGCGATTTCGAGTCTCCAGAACGAGAGCTCCGAGTTTCATCAGGCCATGCGGCGAGAGGTCTCCGATCTTCGACGAGAGGTCCAACAGGAGGTCTCCGACTTACGACGAGACGTACGGCAGGAGCTCTCCGACCTACGCCGAGATCTACGAGAGGACGATCGGGCTCGTCACACTGAGGTCCTGACACTACTCCGGTCGCTGGGTTCCGGACCACCTCCCTCATCATCTCAGTAGCTCCGACTGTAGCTCTATTATGACTCTAGTATAGCTTGTAGCAACTCTATTATGACTCTTTTATCTATGTCAACTTTTTAAACTAATAGACTGTTTTACTTCAGGCTTGATTGACTATACCTTAATCTAATAGATTAGTCATTTTTTATAACTTCTAGGCAAAACTGATTTTCCAAAATCCCTACTTTACTAGACTTTTGAAAGTTAAATTTAGCCTAGGATTTCTCCCTAGAAATCATGTTCCCCCAGGACTCAGCCAGAGCATCTCACAAACACCTAGGTTTACCTTGATTGTGTTTGTAAACATAGAACGGCGTGAGATGCATAGGGTACAGCCTGGACTCGAGAATGCTTATTTTTGTGCATCAATATGAGTCTGGGCGTTAAATACATGATTAACAGTAATCAACTCAAGTCTTCCAGCCTTAGTCAAATCTAACTGGATCAATTGACTTGACTTGACTAACCAAGTGAACACTGTTGCCCTCTAGGCAATCAGCAAGTAGCTAAACGGTTAGACAGTTGGTGAAGGAAATAATAAGTTTAAGCATGTCTATACTTAAAGGATCTGCTACCTGATCAAACAAATCTTTACTCATGCTTGGACTTTAGGGCTCTGATACCTTACTAAAACAAAATGACAAGCTATTAAAGGTTATCGCTTCTCCTTTGCCTTAAGTATTTTTGAAACACATTTCAAAGCAGCCTTTCAAAAACTTTCTCCAGATTTTCAAGTGTCCTCTATTCTGAAAAATTTTTTTAGAAAGTTATTTAAGCTGAAACCTTTTCGAAAATTTGTCAAGTTAAAATTTTTTTTTGAAAAATTATTTAAAGCTTTGAAACTTTTTTTTTAAAAAAAAGTTGAAAATCTTCCCTGAAAATTTTCTTGGAACACCTGAATATTTTTCTTGAAAATTTTTGAAGTTGAAAATCTTGTTTGAAAATTTTTTAAAGTTGAAAATTTTGTTAGAAAATTTCTGAAGTTGAAAAATTTTTTCTTGAAAATTTTTTGAAGTTGAGAATCTTGTTTGAAAATTTTGTTTGAAAATTTCTCAAGTTGAAAATTTTGGTTGAAAATTTTTGAAGTTAAAAATTTTGTTTGAAAACCTTTCTATGCAAATTTTGAAAGCTCCTCAAAAAACACTAAGTTAAAATGGTTTCAATTGATAAAATTTTGAAAAATATTGCTATTTTAAGGTGTTGCCTTTCAAATGTTCCTTGCCTAAGTTAAAATGGTTTCTGCTAAATTTTGTCTTGAAAAATTAAGTTTTTTTTTAAAACTAGCGCATTTTTGATATATGGCAAAGGGGGAGAGTAGAGAAATTCAAAGAAAGAAATAAAAATAGAAATTCAAATAGAGATTCAAATTCAAAGAAAGAGTAGAGAAATTCAAAGAAAAATAGTTTAAAGGGAGCTTGTATTAAGGGGGAGCTATGTTTATCTTGCTGTCACGCTTATCCTGTGTCTTGTGCTTATACTTAACAGCATATTTCTTTTACTTAACCTTGAATTTCGGTTGCCATTATCAAAAAGGGGAAGATTGTTGGTGCGGGAAGCATCCGACGATCGAACCTTAGTTTTGATAATGACAAAGGATTCAAAGTTAAGTTAGTGTGTGATCTAACATGTTTGAATAAGTGTTTCAGGAAAGTCCTAGCTGCGGTTAGGCAGGTGAAAAACCCTAAGGGGTGGTAACCTTAGGTCCTAGGGGGTGGTAACCCTAGGTGGAGGAAAACCCTAAGGGGCGGTAACCTTAGGTCCTAGGGGGCGGTAACCCTAGGTGGAGGAAAACCCTAAGGGGCGGTAACCTTAGGTCCTAGGGGGCGGTAACCCTAGGTGGAGAAAAACCCTAGGGGGCGGTAACCCTAGGTCCTAGGGGGTGGTAACCCTAGGCGGAAAAGTCCAGTCCGTCTGGAGGACCGGACTAGCATCAGGTAATCTCTCCTGAGGGGAGTAGGTGAGGACACGTTCCCCGTAGAGGGAACAGTAGGCGTCGGGTCGACCTAGGGTTTCCGGTTGGAAATCCGAAGTCAGACTCGGACAGTCCGAAGACTGTCAGTTATTCCTTACTATGTTTTATCAGATTCTAACACTGTCTTGCAGGGGATTTTGCTCGGACTAACCTTGTTTTGTAGGTGAGGAACCTGCTGGAAAAAGGTGGTCCGGGCGCCCGGGATGGATCCAGGCGCCCGGAGGTCCGGGCGCCCGGGATCAAACTTTATCCCTGCCGCAACTTCGCCACGTGGAGGATCCTGGTTGGTTGGCCACGTCACACTCCAGGCGCCTGGAAAGGATCCAGGCGCCCTGAATGTCATATAAAAAGAGGGTTGAGGTGCAGCTTCAAGAACAATGATTCAACAAGCTTTCCTTCTGTCGTGTGCTGCTCAAGAAACGACTCTAAAGTGCTGTTACAATCGCCGACGACCTAAAGCTTCAGTTATTATTTTGGTGTCGGTATTATTTCAATTCCAGTTGTACTTATTTCCTTGTACTTATTCACGATATTATAGTTGTTGCCCACCGAAAGCGATCAAGGATCGCGGGCCTTCGAGTAGAAGTCACCTTAGGCTCCGAACGAAGTAATTCCCTGTATCTCTGTGTTTGACTGTCTTTATTCCGCTGCTTATTACTCTATTAGTTTCACGTACGATTTACGAATTTCGAAAAATGAAATAGCCACGAGCGCTATTCACCCCCCTCTAGCGCTTTCGATCCATCAATTCTTAGCTGGGTAGTGGGGGTATCTATATACTCATGTTGACTCTGTTGGTAAAGAATCGGTGTACTCCTGTGTCTTCAGTCAGTCTATGATTGATTTACCTGGTTGACTTATGTTGTTGTGGTCAGACTTATCTTAGTTGGTTTTGTACTCTTGTTGTTTTGACTAGTAGAGTATTGATTTACTCATGTTGGTTAGGTTAGTAGATTACCCTCGCTGACTTGGGTAGTGGTGGATCGATTTTACCTTAGTTGATTTTGACGAGGATTGATTTACCCTTATTAGATTAGTTGGTTGACGACCGATTTATTTTGCAGTTCAATCATTAGGGTATCGTCATACTCTATTTCTAGAGATTCTGATCTTTGGGGTTACTTATGCTTGGTTAGATATTTGGGAGACACATTTGAGTACATGACTTGTACCAGAGTTGAAAGGGCTGAATTGGCCGTATACCATTATCGGCTTAGTCAGTTTATAGAGGATCGATGTATCCTATTCCACGGGGACTTTGACTATGGATTGTCTGTACTTGGTTGGGGGCTTAGAAGGTACATACAGATAGGATACCGCACGATGTGGAAAAGTGTAAAGCTACGTGCTTAACATTTTGAGATACAACCGTAACTAGGTATAATTTCAGATAATGATCTTCGAGGGGTAGAGCATCGATTGACGGATATTTTGATCAGTTATTTAGTTGTAGTGTTCCTTTATCTTTGTGTTCATTGCTCGATACTGGAGGTTGCTGAACCTCAGGGTGCAGCAATCACAGTATGATGGGGTACAAGACAATGGTTAGACGACTCAGCTAACATTGTCTATATCAGGTGACTCAATGATCCTAACCACATGATCATTTTACCAGATATTGTAGTTTATATTGCAGATTAGAGGGTTTGACCTTTTATTGATATTTGTCGAGGGACATATATGGGACGATTATGAGAGTTGCGGAGATACTTTCTTGATGGGTAGATTCGTAGTCAGGAGATTGTGTGACCCTTTGACTTTGGATTGATATTCTTTTACTATGGATATTTGATAAACAGAAAGGATGAGATGATGAGATTTGGCAGACTTTATGGATACATTTAGTTTATTGGCAATAGGTGTTGAGGGTTGGATGCTTTCTTTTTTCTCTATCATTGTTTAGGAGACTATCTGGTATGATTGATTGATATTGAGGATGATTATGATTGGTGGATATTGGGAGATCAGAGGTGGTGATAGGTTGTCTTTTGATGATCTATTAGTGGATATTTGACTTGATGATTTATTATTTGGTAATTGATGTTGATAGTGACATGAGGAGTTGCACATGTGTGATAAATATGGATTTGGTGATTTGTAGTTGGTGATCCGATCACAAACTTATTGTTGGGGATCCTACGGTTGAGTGAACCTATGGTACGTACAATATGAGTCCTTGGTGTTACCATTTAGGTATACCGTGCCTAGATGTTTACATGGACTCAGTGTACTTGGTATTCTTAGGGTTTGGATCAGTTTTCATTGTCTTTATTGGTGATGTTGTGATCTATTCCCGATCTGAGGTGGATCACGTACACTAGCTTCGCATAGTTCTAGAGATGTTTCGACGGGAACATCTATATGTGAAGTTAGTAGTACGTATTGTGATTGTCTTTTACGAGTTTTTGGGACACATTGTCTTTAGTAGAGAGATATTAGTGGATCCATGGCAGTTAGAAGCTGTTATCAGTTGGGAGTAGTCGTAGTCTATACAGGAGATACGCAGTTTCCTTGATCTGTCTAGATATTATTGGAGATTAGTTGAGGTTTCTCCAGTATTGTTATGCTGTTGACTGGACTGTCTAGGAGGGGCATGGAATTTTCCTAGATAGATGCGTACAAGATCAGTTTCAGGAGTTGAAACGAAAAGTTGTTAACTGCACCGTATTAGTTATGCTTTCTAGTGTAGACGGATTTGTACTCTACACAGATGTATCGTACCTGGGGTTTGGTGTAATTTCGATGTAGCATGAACGGAGTAGTCTCATGCCAGTATACCAAATTATCATGTGAAATTCTTTATCTTCGTAGGAGATTATGTGTGTTTCCGAGTCATTTCTTATCCGGGAGGAGTTACTGCAGGAAACACATTGATCTGGATTTGCGATACATTCGGGTGATATCTGATGTATGGAGACATTGGAGTGCTCTTATTTGTGGAACGATATGAAGAAAGACATCACGAATTTAGTAGCTTGAGGTCTAGTATGTCAGCAAGAGAAGGTTGAACATCAGATGTTAGTAGGATTGTCTTCGTTGATTTGGATGCTAGAGTGGCGTTGATAGTATGATTTGACGGATTTTGTTATGGGATTATCTAGGGCATGGAGAGGATATGATGGTTTGGGTAATCATTGTTAGGTGACGACTTTACTCCCTAGCTATAGATTTGTAGGACGGATTTATTTGGATTGAGTAGCATGATTATACTGTAGAGAGATTATCGGATCTTATGTTATATCTCTGAGTATTGTATTGGATGGAGATCCGCAATTTTTCATCTTGGTTTTGATCGAGATTTCAGCAGATTTTGGATTTGGAGTTTCGCTTTAGTATAAATTTTCATCTCAGATTGATGGATAGTTTGAGCGCTCTATACAAGTGTTGGAGGAGTTATTGATAGTGGATTTTGGATTTTAGAGGTGTTTGATTTATCCGCAGTTGGCTAGATTGCAGAGTGGGAGTAGCGGAAGTAGGGTGAGTTCATAGCTCATAAAGTTGTCGCTAGTCACTTAGAGGTGGATTGTCATGTTTGGAGATATGTTTATGATACTAGGGTGGAGTAGTGGATGAGGATGTTGTTTGGTTATTATACTTGGATAGAATGGTATATGAGGATGTTGTTTAGTTGTTATCCTTGGATGAGGATCCCTGAGTTGACCAGTGAATTTGGGGATCAAATTTTTATTAGTGGGGGAGAATGTAAGATACCGTAAAATTTGAATAATAAATGTTATTGGACGAAAAATCTTATTGGAATTTTTTGGAATATTTAGAAATTTTTCGGGATTTAAACAGAGTCTATATGATCCGTTTTGAGGAGATGGATTCGGGATACGGTGGAGGGATGTTTGGGATACTCATTTAAATGGGAGTTGATGAAGGATTAAACTTAGGGTTTAAATAAATTAAACCTAAGTTTTATCTTATTTCCCTTTTTCCTTTATTTCCCCCGATTCTTTTTCTTCCCCATTTCGTGCCGAGACCTTCCTTCCCCGATCTCCTCTCCCGGCTCTCTCGCGCGACCTCCTCCTCGCCCGATCGCCGGCCACCGCGAGTTCACCGCCGGCAGCGACCTTTCCTCTGCGTGCCTCACCAAAGCCAAGCTCTCTTGGCTACCAGGCGGCTCGATCCTCTCCTCCCTCTCCCTCACGATTCCTCCCCAAACCCGCGACGCCGACCCTGTGCTGCTCCGATTCGTCGGTCGCCGGACATCCATGAGCAGCCGATGCTGGCCACCGCTTCCTGAGCCCTAGCTTCGGGTCCGCAACCTTCTTCTTGATCCAAGACTTCGCCTTGGCACGACTTGATCTTGGACAAGAGCAAGGATCGGAGCCCTAGCTCCTGTTTTCTCACCGCGCCAACCTATCGGATTAGTCACGATACTTCCGGTCACAGGAAGAGGGATTCCGTTCCTGATACTTGGAGTTGTACTAGTCTGCTTGCTTGGATCCAACATGAAGTATCTGCTTTGAATCTCCCAGACATCACAGCCCGGCTACACATCATTGTTCTTGTTGGAAAATAGGGATTGAATTGGAGGTTCTGTCGAGGTGAGTTTGTATTGTGGATTAGGTTTTCTGCAACTCCTTTGCTGTATATTCCATTTTCTAGATTGATACTTAGAAGGGTTGGTGTATGCTTGACTGTAGTAGTTCTGGACAGTGGAGTGTAGCACTGTTGAGCTACTGGATTTGCTGCCATCCCTCAAGGTAAGTGTCTACCACTAGTTTTCTTCTTAGTGTGAAATAAATTCATGGTTGTTTAGTTCATTGGATTGATTTCATTATGGAATTGGAGGTTGGTTTGCCTTTCGGTGATGTAGTGGTTGATTGTTGATGATGATACTAGGTCAATATGATCATATATCAGATTTCATCTAAGTTGAAATCTGTGTAGTTAGTTGTGCTAAGTTATGGATTGAATGATGGATTATTTTGGGTGGATGAATATTGTAGGATTGATTCATAATGTCTAGTAGATGGTTTAATGGATTGTGGGAATAAATCAAGTTATTTTGGATTGATTAATGGATTGTAGATAATGAGTGGAAAAATTTGAAGGATGATTGGTAAGAATTGAGGAATTTGTTGGTGAATTAAGAATGAACTCAATATCTAATTGGATCTTTAGTTGGAATTAAACAGGGTTACCTAATCGACGTAGGATTAGGTTTAGGGTTTAGTTAGTTGCTGATTATGTGATTAGCTAAACTATATATATATCATGTGATTTGCAGGACGGTGATTCGAGGCGAGCGTCTCGATGTGGGGGTTGTATTTTGCACGATCTACATTTAAGGCGGGTATTTCTTCCTTAGCTCTATGTAGATATTTATTGAGCTTAGTGCATGGTGTTATGTGATGGTTTATGATGCTTTACCTTATATCGTGTTCGTTTGTTGCTTTCCTGCTTGATACTGATGCCTGACCCTTGTGATGATCTATTTAATTCTTATACAGTCTACACTTTGGTTATCTATACTCTGTGGTATTTTAACATGTAGAGTATGTATGGTAGGGGATACTTCGTTGGCAGTGTTCATATGATGATTGTCCATTTGTATGTCGTGTACACATTTGTCCAGTGTGATGATTGGAGGAGTTGTGTTAATTGTATATTTGTTGTATATACATGTGTCTGATGTGTTTTTACAGGAGGATATAAGTTGATTGTACTTATGTTCTGTGTACATGTGTTTTGTGGGGTTATTGGAGATCTTTGGTTGATTATACATGCGTAGTTGTGTGCATGTGGTTGGTGGTATATATGGAGGTATCATGACGATTATACTCATAGTGTCGGGTACTCATGTGGTTTGTGTTAGTTAGAGCCCTAGAGCCAATCATTTGATGATTGTATGGACTCATTGTATCATATTCTTGTATATTAATAAAGGCATTTGTTTGGTTATTATACTTATTTGTATTAGTGCCAAATAGACTAAGTATAATAGCGTCTTTGAGTAGAAGGTTCATACCTATATCAATCGATTAGTTGAATCGATAGTGAGATGATATAGAGAACACTACTCTAAATTATTCCTAGTCGAGTATTAACATTCAGGGACAATGTTAATGCAATAAGACTAGCATGTATGTCAACTCGATGACTTGATCTCACAAGTCATGGATATAGAGATATCATGCTGACACATGGGTATACATTGGAGAATGTATACTGAATGACCCGCCATGAGAAAGTATCATGGATCGTTATATGAGTGTCATATACTTTCTCATGTGGCTATTAGTATGACTATTAGTCCTTAGACCTGAAGTCACCATGGATCCCTACATAAGGAGTTATGTACTTTAGTTTCGTCAAACGTCACCCGTAACTGGGTGGACTATAAAGGCGATTACTGGGTATGTAACGAATTATGCAGAGGGATGTGAGTGATGTAGATGGGATCTATCCCTCCCATATGACGGGAGCGACATCGCTATTCTTGATAGAGTGAGACCACAGTGCATGGTTATGCCCAAATGAGTCAACATTAGATGTTGAGCTCATTTGATTCGAGTGAGTCTACTTGGAGTTCAAGATTTAGATTGATTAGAGGATGACACGGTCTATGCCTCACATTAATCAATCTAGATGTCTAGGATAGAAGGACACTTGTCACATATTGTGAGGAGTCACAATTAGTAGTCACAAGGTGATGTTGGATCTCAACATTCTTGTAACTTGGGTAGCAATGATGTATTGCTAGATGCCGCTCATTGCTTATGTTTCTAAAGGAGTTTAGAAACATTGCCAACGTTACAAGAACCTATTGGGTCACACACAAAGAACAAGTGGATGGAGATTAGGTTCATATGATGAACCAATTGGATTAGGTTCATGTGATAAACCAATTGGATTAGGTTCATGTGATGAACCAAATTGGATTAAGAGTAATCCAAATTGGGCTAATTGAGTTAGACTCAAGTTGATTCATGTGTTCAATGAGTCTAATTTGGATTATGACTCATTGAATCAATTTAATTAAATGAATTAGTTTCATTATATTAAGTTGGCTTGAATCAAATGGTTAGATTAGATCAACCATGAGAGAGATTTGGTCAAGTTTGACTTGATTTGAGAAGGAAGATCAAAGGTCAATTTTGAATTGACCATTTGCCACCTCATTTGTGAGTTGGCATAAGGTGGACCATTGATGATGCTCCACATCATCATGGTTGCACATGTGTGTGACACCTCATGGAGGTTACAAATCCCCTCTTTAATGGCCACATTAAATGGGAAGGGGGTTACACACACATGAAGGAGAGTGAATGCAATTCATTCTCATTCATTCCATCTTCTTCCTCCTTAGCTCTCTCTTGCTTTCTCCTCTTTTTGGTCGTGGGTTCCATGAAGGGAGAGAAGGTGGTTGAGTTGTATTCCAAGAGAAGAAAGAAAGGGTGAAGGTCACAAAAGAGGAGACTACTTCTTGAGTGTAAGAGTTTCCTTTCTTCTTTCTTTTTCCCTCCATTTAAATCCTATCCGAGAGCTCTAGAAAGTGCTAGCACACTTGGGGCTCTCTTCTCCATCCTTTGAGTGTGAGAGACACTCCTTGTTCGTGTGGATATCACTAGAAAAGTATCTACCTTGATACTTTGGAGATCCGACAAGTACCTTGGACGAGCGGGATTTTGCAAGGGCACGAATCGAAGGTAAAATGGTTTTTCCTTTGTAGATCTACTGTAGATCGTAGTATAAAACTCGTATTTGTGTTTTCGAAATTTTTCCTTGCACGGATCTACGGCCTTGGGTGATTCGGGGTTTCCGCGACGCGAAAAGCGGTTTCCGCGGCCTGAAAAATCCAACAGTTTGGAGGTTGCATTGATGATGACAGTGTCGGTATCATGATTATATATGTATATATATCATGTTCGGCATTCATTGCATCTGACGATTATCGTCTTCCTTGTGGTTAAGAGAGTCGTCAGTTGTTTATAGTCGTCCTTTCGACCATTGTTGGAGAGTGGTAGTTAGGAGTGGAGCTAGTCCTGTCGCGCTCATTCAGCCGCTCATTGTTCTGTCAGCCTCGACCACTCTGGAGTAGTGGGTCTTGAGGGTACAGTAGTCAGAGGGTTTGAGTTATGAGTGGTCAGGGTGTTGGGTTTTTCGGGCCACGAAAACCACTTTTTCGCGTCGCGGAAACCCCGAACCCCCTAGCCATTGGATCCGTGCGAAGAAAACTTTCGAAAATACGAGTATGAGTTTCAAACTATGATCTACAGTAGATGTACAAAGGAAAAAAATTTTATACCTTTGAAGCGTGCCCTCGCAAATCCCGCTCGTCCAACGGTACGCCGGATCTCGATGTTGTCAACGTAGACAACTCTCTAGTGATATCCACACGAACAAGATGTGTTCTCTAACACTCAAGGATGGAGAAGAGAGCACCACAAGTGTGCTAGCACTCTCTAGGGCTCTCGGGTAGGATTGGAAGAAGAAGAAAGGAAAAGAAGAGAACACACTCCTCTAAAATCTCTATGTGACTTTCACTAACCTTTGTTCTTGGATTAGATTCACTCTCCTTTCTTCTCCCTTGATTGAAACCCACGACCAAGAGAAGAGAAGGAGCAAGAAGAGAGCTTAGGAGGAGGAAGATCACTTGAATGAGAGTTACACTTGCAAAATGAAACTCTTTTTCATCTAATTAAGTGGTTTGTAACCTCCATGGGATACCAAGAGTCACAACTCTTGGTAACTCCTATGAGGTGGCACTTCACTTAAGTAACCATGATGATGTGAAGCATCATCATTGGTCCACTTAATGCCAACTCACTAATGAGGTGGCATAAAGTCAAACTTAACTCTTCATCTTCCTCTCAAGTCAAGTCAAACATGACTTAATCTCTCTCATGGTTGATCTAATCCAACCATTTAATTCAAGCCAATTTAATATAATGAATCTAATTCATTTAATTAAATTGATTCAATGAGTCATAATCTAAATTAGACTCATTGAACACATGAATCAACTTAAGTCCAACTCAATTAGCCCAATTAGAATTACTCTTAATCCAATTTGATTCATCAAATGAATCTAATCCTCTTGGTTCATCATATGAACCTAATCTCCATCCACTTGTTCTTTGTGTGTGACCCAATAGGTTCTTGTAACGTTGGCAATGCCCCTAAACTCATTTAGAAACATATGTAATGAGCGGTATCTAGCAATACATCATTACTACCCAAGTTACAAGAATGTTGAGATCCAACATCACCTTGTGACTACTAATTGTGACTCCTCACAATATGTGACATTGTCCTACTATCCTAGACATCTAGATTGATCAATGTGAGGCATAGACCGTGTCATCCTCTAATCAATCTAAATCTTGAACTCCAAGTAGACTCACTCGATCAAATGAGCTCAACATCTCATGTTGACTCATTTGGGCATGGCCATGCACTTCGTGGTCTAACTCTATCAAGAATACCAATGTCGCTCCCGTCATATGGGAGGGATAGATCCCATCTACATTACTCACATCCCTCTGCATAATTCATTATATACCCAGTAATCGCCTTTATAGTCCACCCAGTTACGGGTGACGTTTGACGAAACCAAAGTACATAACTCCTTTTGTAGGGAACCATGGTGACTTCAGGTCTAAGGACCAATAGTCATACTAATAGTCACATGAGAAAGTATATGACACTCATATAACGATCCATGATACTTTCTCATGGTGGGTCATTCAGTATACATTCTCCAATGCATACCCATGTGTCAACTTGATATCTCCATATCCTTGACTTATGAGATCAAGTCATCGAGTTGACCTACATGCTAGTCTTATTGCATTAATATTGTCCCTGAATGTTAATACTCGACTAGGAATGATTTAGAGCAGTGTTCCCTATATCATCTCACTACCGTTTCAACCAATCGATTGATATAGGTAAGAACCTTCTACTCAAGGACGTTATTATACTTAGTTTATTTGGCACAAATACAAGTAAGTATAATAACCAAACAAATGCCTTTATTAATATAAGAATATGATACAATAAGTCCATAATACAATCATCAAATGATTGGCTCTAGGGCTCTAACTAACAATCTCCCACTAGCACTAGTGCCAATCAGTGTAGGCTCTAAGCTCCAATGACCTAGTGTGACCATCATGCTTCCTCTGTGCCAAAGCCTTGGTCAAGGGATCTGCGATGTTAGCCTCTGTAGGTACTTTGCAAATCTTCACATCTCCTCTCTCGATGATCTCTCGAATGAGATGGAAGCGCTGTACTATGTGTTTGGTCCGCTGGTGTGAGCGAGGTTCCTTCGCCTGTGCTATAGCTCCATTGTTGTCACAATAGAGCTCAATTGGGTCAGCAATGCTAGGAACCACCCCAAGTTCAGTGATGAACTTGTGAATCCAAACTGCCTCCTTCACGCCTCCGATGCGAATATACTCGACCTCGTCAGAGAATCACCATCGTGTCCCGCTTGAACTCTTCCACTCACAAGACCACCATTAATGCAAAACACGAACCCCGATTGCGATCTATAGTCATCCTGGTCGTTGGAAGCTAGCATCACCGTAACCCTTTACGGCTAGCTCATCATTGCCTCCATATATCAAGAAATATTCTTTAGTCCTTCTTAAGTACTTAAGAATATTCTTGACCGCTATCGATGATTTTCATCTGACTGGTATCTGCTCGTCATGCTCAAAGCATACGAGACATCAGGTCGAGTACATAGCATGGTGTACATGATCGATCCTATGGCTGAGGCATAAGAGATCTGATCCATGCGGTCTCTCTCCTCTCTAGAAGAGGGACCTTGAGTCTTTGAAAGACTCACGCCATGTGACATCGGCAGAAATCCCTTCTTGGAGTTCTGCATGGCAAACCGAAGGAGTACCTTGTCAATGTATGTACTCTGACTTAGGCCAAGCAACCTCTTAGATCTATCTCTATAGATCTGTATCCCTAGAATGCGGGATGCCTCACCTAAGTCCTTCATTGAGAAGCAACTCCCTAGCCAGGTCTTGACAGACTGAAACATAGGGATGTCCTTCCCAATGAGTACTATGTCATCCACATACAATATGAGGAAAACAACTATATCCCCTACAACCTTCTTGTAGACACAAGGCTCATCTTCGTTCTTGATGAAACCAAACTGTTTGATTGCATCATTGAATCGAAGATTCCAGCTCCGAGAAGCTTGCTTTAGTCCATAAATGGACCTATGCAGCTTGCATACTCTGCTAGTATGCTGTGGATCTACAAAACCCTCAGGTTGTGTCATGTACACATCCTCGCGTAGGTTTCCATTCAGAAACGCGATTTTGACATCCATCTGCCATATCTCATAATCATGGTAGATTGCAATAGCAAGCATGATTCGAATGGACTTAAACATCGCTACTGGAGAAAAGGTTTCATCATAGTCAATACTATGAATCTGCTTGAAACCTTTAGCTACCAAGCGACCCTTATAGATAAGTCCATCCATGTCAGTCTTTCTCTTAAAGACCCACTTACACCCAATGGGTTTTACCCCTTTAGGTGGATCAACCAAAGTCCATACTTGGTTGGTGTACATGGATTCCATTTCGGATCTCATGGCCTCTAGCCATTTCTCGGAATCTAGTCTCATCACAGCTTCCTGATAGGTGGTAGGCTCATCCTCTATGAGCATAACGTCATCATTGTCAGACAAGAGAAATGAGTATCTCTTAGGCTGACGACGTACCCTATCAGACCTACGAAGAGGTATGTCTACTTGAACTGGTTGTTGTTCCTCAACTCCTTGTGGAACAACATCATCCACAACACTTTGTGGTTCCAGTTCAATTTCCATCGAGGCATCAGTGCTATTATTTGCATCTTGAACTTCTTCAAGATTGAACGTGCTCCCACTAGTCTTTCTAGAAACAAAGTCCCTTTCTAGAAAGACCCCAGTCTTTGCCACAACTACCTTGTGCTGACTGGGAATGTAGAAGTAATATCCCTTAGTTTCCTTGGGATATCCAATAAAATAGCACTTGTCAGATTTGAGTCCTAATTTGTCTGAGACTTGATGTCTAACGTAAGCCTCACAACCTCAAATCCTCATGAAAGACACCTGGGCATCTCTCCCAGTCCATATCCTATATGGTGTCTTTATCACGGCCTTGGATGGAACTCGGTTGAGTATAAAAGCTATCATGTGTAGAGCATAGCCCCAAAGGTATGTCGGAAGATCTGTGTGACTCATCATCGATCGTACCATATCTAATAGGGTACGATTCCTCCTTTCGGATACACCATTCCACTGTGGTGTTCCAGGAGGAGTGAGTTGGAATAGAATCTCACACTCAGCTAGATAGTCACGGAACTCATGGCTAAGGTATTCTCCACCTCGATCGGATCGAAGTATCTTAATACTCTTGCCAAGCTGGTTCTGTACTTTATTCTTGAATTCTTTGAACTTTTCAAAGGATTCAGAATTATGTGTCATCAAGTACACATAACCATATCTACTGAAGTCATCAGTAAATGTGATGAAGTACCTATAACCGCCTCTAGCAGCGACATTGAAAGGGCCACATACATCACTATGTATGAGTCCTAACAAATCAGTCACTCTTTCGCTGTGCCCTCTAAAGGGAGTCTTGGTCATCTTGCCTCGTAGGCATGACTCGCATATCTCATATGATTCTAAATCAAATGAGTCCAGCAAACCATCCTTATGGAGCTGGGATAAGCGCTTGTCATTTATATGACCTAAGCGACAGTGCCAGAGGTAGGTTTGGTTCATGTCATTTGACTTGAACCTCTTGGTATTTATGTTATAAATAGGGCTCTCAAGGTCTAGAATATAGAGTCCGTTCATCAGAGGTGCACTACAATAGAACATATCGTTTAAATAGATGGAACAACATTTGTTCTTTATTATAAACGAAAAACCTTTCTTATCCAAACAAGAAACAGATATAATGTTCTTTGTTAAAGCAGGCATATAACAACAATCATCTAATTCTAGTACAAGCCCAGAGGGCAAAGATAGATGGTAAGTTCCTACAGTAATAGCAGCAACCCGTGCTCCATTGCCTACTCGTAGGTCTATCTCACCCTTCGTCAATGCCCTGCTATTTCTCAGCACTTGTACATTAGTACAAATGTGCGAAGCACATCCGGTATCTAATACCCACGATGAAGAAATAGAGAGGTTGATTTCTATAACATGTATACCTGAAGTAGAAATCTTATTTCTCTTCTTCGTAAGATCTTCCAGGTATTCTTTGGAGTTCCTCTTCCAGTGCCTTGCTTGTCCTTGATATAGGTGACAAAGATGTTCAACCATATCGTAAGCGCCCATCAACTCATGTTGCTTTTGAAGCTCAGAGTTCATGGTCGCGAGCATAAGACAGGACACATCTAATGCGTCATCTTGATGCTTCTTGTAAGCATCTCGGTCTGCTAGCGTGGTAGTGGCAGGAGGAGCCTCCGGAATGGGCTGCTCCAGAACGTATAGTTTACGTTCTTGGGTGAGAACTATTCTCAGGTTCCTGTACCAGTCCAGGAAATTTGCTCCGTTGAGCTTGTCCTTCTTAAGGACAGATCACAGGGAGAAGATGTTCGTATTCGACGTCATGGTAATTCTACAACAAAAATAAATGTAGAAATAAATATCATATTCTTAATCATTTAATTAGGCCTTTAACTAAATGATGCTCCCACTAAATTCAATAATTCATGTGGGACAAGATCCACATCATACTAACCCTTTGAGTTAGATTTGGCTAATACGCCCAAGACTTAGTATGATCGGTAGGTAACGATTACCAATTACATCACTATGCAACTCTTGTTTATAGGATCAAGATCCGCATTAATATTAAAACTCGAGTTAGCTTTGGCTAATACGCCCGAGAGTTAATATAAACGTGATTTTGACCTACCTTTCCAACCATTGGAAGAATGCCTACCATCCCGTGATACCTACCACTACCTCGATCGCATGTTGTTGTTGAATCTGCCAAAGCAGAGTAACACATACTATCTTGGTAGGGTACGGAGGGACAATCTTGGTCCCTTCTATCAACGCATGGGTGAGTACAACTCAATTAGATTGAGTATTCCTAGTACTGTTGGGTTTTTCGGGCTGCAAAAACTACTTTTTCGCGTCACGAAAACCCCAAAACCCCCTAGCCATTGGATCCGTGCGAAGAAAACTTTTGAAAATACGAGTATGAGTTTCAAACTATGATCTACAGTAGATCTACAAAGGAAAAACATTTTATACCTTTGAAGCGTGCCCTCGCAAATCCCACTCGTCCAACGGTACGCCGGATCTCGAAGTTGTCAATGTAGACAACTCTCTAGTGATATCCACACGAACAAGATGTGTTCTCTAACACTCAAGGATGGAGAAGAGAGCACCACAAGTGTGCTAGCACTCTCTAGGGCTCTCGGGTAGGATTGGAAGAACAAGAAAGGAAAAGAAGAGAACACACTCCTCTAAAATCTCTATGTGACTTTCACTAACCTTTCTTCTTGGATTAGATTCACTCTCCTTTCTTCTCCCTTAATTGAAACCCACGACCAAGAGAAGAGAAGGAGCAAGAAGAGAGCTTAGGAGGAGGAAGATCACTTGAATGAGAGTTACACTTGCAAAATGAAACTCTTTTTCATCTAATTAAGTGGTTTGTAACCTCCATGGGATACCAAGAGTCACAACTCTTGGTAACTCCCATGAAGTGGCACTTCACTTAAGTAACCATGATGATGTGGAGCATCATCATTGGTCCACTTAATGCCAACTCACCAATGAGGTGGCATAAAGTCAAGTCAAACTTGACTCTTCATCTTCCTCTCAAGTCAAGTCAAACTTGACTTAATCTCTCTCATGGTTGATCTAATCCAACCATTTAATTCAAGCCAATTTAATATAATGAATCTAATTCATTTAATTAAATTGATTCAATGAGTCATAATCTAAATTAGACTCATTGAACACATGAATCAACTTGAGTCCAACTCAATTAGCCCAATTAGAATTACTCTTAATCCAATTTGATTCATCAAATGAATCTAATCCTCTTGGTTCATCATATAAACCTAATCTCCATCCACTTGTTCTTTGTGTGTGACACAATAGGTTCTTGTAACGTTGGCAATGCCCCTAAACTCATTTAGAAACATAAGTAATGAGCGGTATCTAGCAATACATCATAACTACCCAAGTTACAAGAATGTTGAGATCCAACATCACCTTGTGACTACTAATTGTGACTCCTTACAATATGTGACATTGTCCTTCTATCCTAGACATCTAGATTGATCAATGTGAGGCATAGACCGTGTCATCCTCTAATCAATCTAAATCTTGAACTCCAAGTATACTCACTCGATCAAATGAGCTCAACATCTCATGTTGACTCATTTGGGCATGGCCATGCACTTCGTGGTCTAACTCTATCAAGAATACCAATGTCGCTCCCGTCATATGGGAGGGATATATCCCATCTACATTACTCACATCCCTCTGCATAATTCATTATATACCCAGTAATCGCCTTTATAGTCCACCCAGTTACGGGTGACGTTTGACGAAACCAAAGTACATAACTCCTTATGTAGGGAGCCATGGTGACTTCAGGTCTAAGGACCAATAGTCATACTAATAGTCACATGAGAAAGTATATGACACTCATATAACGATCCATGATACTTTCTCATGGCGGGTCATTCAGTATACATTCTCCAATGCATACTCATGTGTCAACTTGATATCTCCATATCCATGACTTGTGAGATCAAGTCATCGAGTTGACCTACATGCTAGTCTTATTGCATTAACATTGTCCCTGAATGTTAATACTCGACTAGGAATGATTTAGAGTAGTGTTCCCTATATCATCTCACTACCGATTCAACCAATCGATTGATATAGGTAAGAACCTTCTACTCAAGGACGTTATTATACTTAGTTTATTTGGCACCAATACAAGTAAGTATAATAACCAAACAAATGCATTTATTAATATAAGAATATGATACAATACGTCCATAATACAATCATCAAATGATTGGCTCTAGGGCTCTAGCTAACACAGGGACCCTTAGCTATGTAGTTATATAACTACTTAGCTGATTGTCCGCTTCGACCGCCTATAGCGGTGCATGTACTGGAGGCTAGTACTATTTGTCACAGACCCAAGCCTCTCGGCCATACAGGGGTCGTGGTGTCTAGAGAGGTGGCGGGGGTGAACATGGAGCATGCATGCACATTTGCATTTGATGCGCGGTGCATCTTTAGAGATATATTTGCATACATGCCTAGTAGATACTAGTTGCATGTGTTTGTGGTATGTTGCATTTGTTTGCGATATGATTGTTGCATATGGTTGTCATGCTGCATACATGTCATTTATTTTACGTGTATTTGCAGTCGTATTTATATTGCACAGGTGTCACGAGTAGGTCTGTTGCAGATATGGTGAGTTTACTGACCATTGTACCAGGTGTTGATTCCAGATTGGGTATGTATCTATCATTATGTCGGTTGTGGTTTGTACAGTGTGTATGTCAGGTTAGTAGGTCTGATCTGTTTAGATGCATTGATTATGATAGTAGGATCATGTTCTTTGATTCCCTACTGAGATTGTATACCTTTGATCTCTATGTTTATGTATAGACCATGCACTATCTTTTCTATTACCCGCTGAGTTACCTATACTCACCACCGCATGTATATCTTTATGTTTTCAGGTAGATGGTTGGAGTGTCACTCGGAGTATCCTGTCTGCCGGGTCCTACGTCACATCCGAAGGTCGTTTTTAGTTTTGTATATGTTTTATTTGTATTTGTTGGATTTGGTGTGTTGTTGTATTTGTTGTTGTGGTTGTTGTATAAAGCCTAGCCAGCTAGCAGTGTGTTGATTGTGTTGTATTGGGCTTTCCGTTTTTCGTTTTTCCGCTGTGTTGGTTTTTAGTACAGGCGTGTGGGATGTTTTATATATAACTGCGTGGTTGTGATTGTTTCATTCCAGCCGTGTGAGCTGTTATTATAACTGCGTGGTTGTGTATATAAATATTCCAGCCGCATGTGGCTGATGTATATTTTGTTTGTAGTGATGCTTCATATTGTCACCGGTACAGGTGAGATGCTGCCGGATTTTTGTCTGGTAGGGACTCCTTTGGGGGTGTGACAACAACTATTCTCTACTTCTCCTATAATCCTAAACAATCCAAATATTGAATCCATTTATTAGCCTTGTAATCCAAATCAAGACTGAATGCAGCTACCTTTAAACTAAACTTACCCAAATTCCCTTCATCTCCGACAATAACAGTAGGCAACAAAGAGACGACGTCTGGGGTTGACAACTCCTACTCACAGTAAGGCAAACCGCTGCTCCCAGCTAAGATCTAGGTAGGTAGCTGGTGGCATTAGAAAATTAGGGCACGATGTAGCAAGGGAAAATCTAGGGTTTCGATCCTCCTCTTGATCGGAGGTGGGTTGATTGGAATCGATGGCGCTAGAGCATCGGGCGACGACGCTGTGGTGCTCGCGTGAGGAGGAGAGGTCGTGGTTGTGACTCGAGAGAGAGAAGGAGAGGCCGACAGTTGTAGCTAGAGAGAGGAGGAGAGGCGACTATGGCTCGACGGCTTGGTGAGGTGGATCGTGAGGCTCGGGAAGGCGATCGGTGTGGAGAGGTCGCGAGGAAGGGGAGCGACGCGATGAAGGAGAGGTCAGCGGGTGGGGCTCATCGCGACCGGCGGTGGTGCAGCGTCTCTGGTGCTGGCGTAAGGAGAGGCCATCGACATCCTATGGTGTTCATACGAGGGAGAGGGAAGGAGTTCGGCGTTGTGAGTTAGGGCACGGGGAGGTGGAGTTCGGCGAGGGGGAGGGAAAGGGAGAGGTAGCAGTGAGGTGGGGAAGATGTCGCGATAGGTTCGGGAGAGGAAGTCGGTGCAAGGGGGAAAAGAATCGGGTGAGGAAGAAGAAAGGATTAGGGCTCGGTAGTAAAACTTAGGGTAATTAATATAAACCTTAGTTTAATTAAAATAATCAACTCCCTAATAAATGGGTATTCCAAACACGCTTTTCCTAAACCTATAAATTCTTCCCTTCAAAATACGTCATACGAGTTCAGAAAATTTCCTAGAAAATTTTTAAAAATTCTTAAAAATTCTATTAAGGTTATTTTCCTATTAAACCTTATTATTTAATTATTATCTAGGTGTCATATTTTACATAAACTCTTCAATGTCGCTTAACCAAAGAGGAGTTGAACCGGGTCGGCCTCTTCAACAACAATAAGGAATTGTGGGAAAAGCTAATTGAGCTGCCCGAGGGCACCTCTGACACTAAGGTAAGCAATGAGACTTAATTTTGAATAAGCTATACAATATTAAATATAGGATGGTGAGTCGATGAGTCAACTTCACAGTTGAATCCAAGACCTACTCAATGGTCTGCACACAACCGACCAGAAGGTGAAAAATTACAATATCATAAGGTATGCCCTTAACGCTTTTCTAAGGAATACTTTGTGGGCATCCATGGTGGATGCTTACAAAGTTTCTAAGGATCTTTCTCAAATTAGGCTAGATGAATTATTTTCAGAATTTGAATTGTATGAACAAACTAATGCACTTTCTGTTGAGAAAAGTATTGCGTTGATTGCACGTACAAGCAAGAGAAAGGAGACCAGAAAGAAGTACCAGATCGAATCTGAGTCTGAAGATGAATCAGACTTAGAAGAAGATGATGAAATTACTACTGAACTCATGAACCTAGTCTGAAAGCTATACAAGAAGAAGAAGGGATTCACCAAAAAGAGATCAAGAAGGTGCTCCAGTCAAAGATGACACAACCAAGTCCAAAAGGCAAATCCAAAGTTACTTGCTATGGCTGCAACAAGATGGGGCATATCAAAGGAAACTATCCAAATCAGAAAGAAACAAAGAAGCAAAGGAAGAAGGTGCTACAAGCTACGTGGGATGAATCTTCATCGGAAGACTCCGATGAAGATCTCAAACAGGCGAGCTTCCTTGCACTTCTGGCCCAAGAAGAAATCATCAAATCCAAGTATGAGATAGAATCAGAAGCTGAGTCCTAGAGAAACCATGAATCTGTATCTGGTTCAGAAGGTTCCCAACCCACTATAAGCATCTCTCTTATTAGCTCACATAACTTAATTTCATATTTATCTAGAAAACTAGCTAAATTCAACCTCCAGGTCAAGTCACTCCAAGAGGAGGTCAAAGCCCTCAAGGAAGTGACTAACCCAAGCTCCTTAACCGAATCTATTCAAGATGGAACTTCAACTCAAGTCAAACAACTTGAGGAAGAAAATTCTAACTTGAAAAGTCAAGTCAAGGAACTTAGGGACTTGTCGAAATGGTTTACCTTGGGTTCCAAGAATCTTGATCTAATTCTTGGAAAATAAAGGGTCGTATACAATTGATCTAGACTTGGGTATAAGGCTAAACATAAATTCAAATCTTATCTATCTTTTGTTAATCAAACAAATAGTAAAATGGTCCAAGCATGGGTTACCAAGTCTAACTTGGTTAATCAAGTTGAACTTGATCAATATTAGATCCCCAAGCATCAAATCCACTATCTTGATAGACCTTATCGAGGATATGATCTAAGGAGAGCCAATAGAAAGACCATCTTTATTATTAAATAAATTTATTTGATGTTTGATTTACCACTTTCCTTATACATGCTTAGATTAGGATAGATAAGGACTTAGGCTTGATGAACACTTGTTAGTTAGACCAAATATTCTCAGAAAGAAAGTTAAATATTTAATTTCTTTAAAAGGTTTTGTCTAGAAGTGGTTGTTATTCCAATATCTAAGAAGGTCTAGTGCCTCGCCATAGCCTAGAAGTCAATTATTGAAATAAATGTTTAATTGACTAACTGTTAAATCTTAGTCTAACTTAAATGCAAATCAATCCTTAGATGTTAATCTAAATTGAAGATTAAAATTAACCATCTCACAAATCTCATAAGATTCCTTGATTGATAATATAAAAAAAGGTGAGATGGATTTAGATTAAAATAAAAATTAGTAAAATCAAAACTAAATTAAATCTAACTTAAATTAAATCAAAACTAAATTTAACGTAAATCTAACTTAAATTAAATCTAAATCAAATTAAATCTTAATTAAATTAAAACTAAATTAAATCTAACTTAAACTAAATCTAATTCAAGTCAAATTAAAATAATCTAATTAATAAAATCAATTTAAAACTTAAATCTAATTAATCTATTTAAACTTAAGCTAAACTCAATTAACCATCTCACAATCACCCAAATGTATAACATAATTGACAACCTAAACTGGGTGAGATGAAAAATTAAGGGGTTGAATTCAATCAATCTATCTTATAATCCATCAAAATTGGATCCAAATCAAATACTTTATATGTAGGAACATAATGATTTGAACCAATAGATGTTGGATAGTTGTAAAATACCGAAAAATGACGAATATTAATAAGGGAATTTTCTGGAAATTTATCGGGAATTTATCGGAGCTCGTACGAACGAGTTAGCGGGGACAAAAACGGGGCCCGGAAAAGCCTGTTTAGGTTACCCCATTTAAGCGAGGAAAAGATTATATTTATATATCCTTTTCCTTTTATTTTGTTTTATTTCTTTTGATTTACTTGTGTCGTCGTTTCTTCCTTGCCGAACCAATTCCCCTGCGCGCCCCTCTTTTCTCCCTGACGCCGCCGACGATCCGAGCCCTAACTGCCGGGTCGGCGGTTTCTTCCTCACCGCCCTTCCTTTTCTTCTCCACAGCAGCGACGCCGAGCACAACCCAACGCCGGCCACTGCGTGCCACAGCCGAGCCCCTTCGTTGGGAGATCGGGTGTCAAGCTTTGCCTAGGTTCCGGCAGACGCCTCCTCACCGGCGACCGAGTCCCTTTCACTTTCGGCTGCTACTTTTCGCTGTCCTAGCCGACGCCTTCTCACTTCTGAGTTGCCACTGCCCGAAGCCAGGTCGCCCGGCCGACGCAGACGCCACTGCCGCGTCTCCTCGCGCCAACGGCCAATGCCAGAAGCTTCTCTTCGCCTCTGCCCGATCCTCCTTGCGTCGACTTGGAGCCCTAGAGCTCTGCCACCTCGCAGACGCCATCAAATGAACCTAGCCGAACAATTCCAGCCGTGCCCTAGTTCCGAGTCTAACTCAGCCATCGATCGCCTCTTTTGGGCCAAGTTTTGTGCCAGTGAGGTAACAGAATTTGTGGGATACAAGTTTGGGATTTTTGGTATTCAGCCTTGATGTCAATTGATGTGGAATGAGGATTTCAATGAGTGACTTGTTTTGGAATCTTTGTATGTGTTGTTAGCCATTGCAGCTCTAGCTGTGCTGTTCGTGGACGATCCATGGCTTCGATCAACCTTCCGATCTAAAGTCATCCTTTGATGGTGAGCTATCAGCAACCCACTTGCATTCGGGTAAGTGTTGAAGTTGATTCATGATGCTTAGTAGTTGATGGTAGTGAATTTGATTTGGATAAGTGGATCATTAGTTTATGTGTTCTTGGATTAAATTGATGTGAAGGGAAGGGATGGATCAGATTAGAGGGATTAACAGTTGATATGTTGATCATAGATTCTAAGTTTTGTTGAATATCCTGTGTTTGTAGGATTTGAGATGGATGTGATTTCTTGGACCTGTTGAAGACGGTTGATACGACCTGCGTATGAAGGCGGGTACCTCTTGACTTATCTTTTATGATATTGTCATTGGATATGCATAGTATTTTATAACTACATGCAATGAACATGTTTGCCTTTGGTATGTCATTGTTTGATATCCATAGCATGTTAGGTTTGTCACCTGTGATGTATCCGTGCTTATATCTCGTGATTTGTTGCCATGATTATCTTGTTACCATGAGTATCTTAGTTTCTAGAGTGACATACCATGCTTACTGAGGTTAGGACTAGGATTTGGATTGTTGTTTCTGGCCTGTGTATCTAGATTATCTGATACTTAGGTTTTAGTGCCATATCAGATTTGTGTACCTCTATTTGTATATCATATATGATTCGGGTGTTTAGACCCTGATTCTTTGATCTGTGTATATTGTTGGTACATATGCTATGGAAGAGGGATATGATTTGGGTCTAGGTTGTTATACCTTAGAGGATTTGTATACCCTAGATCTGTGGATTTGGCTTACTGATACTGTGGTACCCATATTATGTATATATGGATTTTTCTATGTTGATCAGGATATTCCATACTTATTATGTTCAGGACATAGGGTTTTTGATATTCTATCTGACTTGTGTACTCTAGATCTTGGTATGTGACCATCGCTTTTACAGTACCCATTTTGTATGTATGGATATGGTTATGTTGATCAGTTTTTGCTATGCATAGTGACATGCATCATGATTGCATGCTGTGCGATTGTCGGCTCCACTATGGTTGAGCCCATCGCCAGTTACATGTACTGCACACACCCCCACTCATGGTTTAGTGGTATATCAGACAGGTGTGTGGCGGTTCTGCTGTTTGGCTCCGTTGGTCTGAGGACTCAGCGTGGTAGCCGGCAGACAGTTCCGCTCTGTTTGGCTCCGCTGGCATTTAGTGTAGCAGCGTAGTAGCCGGCAGACGGTGGACTCTGTTTGGCTCCGTTGGTCAGGTGACTCAGCGTGGTAGCCGGCAGAGATACCTCCCCGTCATCGTGTACCGGGAGATGAGAGCATTGAGCTCCCCCATTTATGATTTGGGGTCACAGGACAGGAGTACTCCGACAGCATCCCGTCCACTCGGTCACTCATCAGGAGTAGTGACGACAGAGTGCACGGTTGTCACAGCCCTACCCACTCGGTCTCACCATTTGTGTGTGAGATGACTGACTGGCGTCAGGGGTGACCAGGACGCATCATTAGCATCATATGCATTGATGCATTTATATTTTTATGATTGTGTTTGCTGCATTTGGTTGTTGCATTTTGGTTGGATACATACTTTTGACCTGCATACAGGATTATTGACACTTTCGGTTTGACGACCCTTTTGTCTGGATAGGAGTTCCTGGTGAGTACAGCTTCCTCAGTTACCTTTCAGTTTTGAGTATTCCCTATATATGATTAGGAAGCTGTATTCCATGTTTGTTGTTGTTAGATATATCTTACTACTCATGTCCATTGGTATTCGCTGAGTTGTTGAACTCACCCCCGTTGATACTATCTTTTTCAGGTACCAGGTTGGTTTTGGTGTCGCTTGGAGTATCCTGTCTGCTGGTCCCCACGTCACATCAGAGGACTTATCGATTTCACGTATGTTTTGTTTGTTTATGTATCAGTTTGTTTAGCTCTGTACTCCGGTTTTGTTTTTGGAGTGTTGATGTCGTTATGTGGTATTTTGTATTTGTTGTTGGTTGTGTAAGCCTAGCCGGCTAGCAGTTTTGTGTTTTGGTTTTGGTACAGCCGAGTGAGCTGCTTTATTTTTAACTGCGTGGTTGTGTCAGCCAGAGGCTGAATTTGATATTAACTGCGTGGTGTTTGTTTTCTTTTATTGTTATTATTCCAGCCGCCTGTGGCTGAGGTATATAGTGCATGTAGAAAAGTTTCAGATTGTCCGCCGTACAGGGGAGATGCTGCCGAAATTTCTTCGGACAGAGACTCCTCTGGGGCGTGACAATAGTAGATGCTCCAGACACATGACTAAAGACCAATTGAAGTTCACCAAGCTAAAACTCAAGAACTTAGGATCAGTTGCATTTGACAATGATGAAATGTAAAATACTGAAAAATGGGGAATAATAATAAGGAAATTTTCTGGAATTTTTAGAAATTTTTCGAGAATTTTTCAGAACTCGTATGACTTAGGTTACGGGGATAAAAATGGGGTCCCGAGAAAGTCTATTTAGGCTACCCCATTTAAATGAGGAAAAGTTTAATTTTATTATTCTTTTCTTTTTCTTTATTTCTTTTCCTCTCTTTCGTCGTTTCATCCCCGACCCGTGCCTTCCCCCGCGCCTCCCATCGCCGTTACCTTTTCTTTCCCAAACCATCACCATCGCCGCGTCGATTCCGCTCCTCCCCTCGCCTACAAAACGGCCAGCCAAAGGAAGCTTTGAGGTCTTTCCTCCTTCCGATCCCTCACCCTCTGCCCTCACGACGAATTTGCCCTAGCGACGCCCACTGCCGCCAGCGACGCCAAGCGCCTCTCCACAACGCCCCCGCTGCACGGAAGTGCCGCCACCGCACGAAAGTGCCGCCGGCCTCCCCTGTGCCCTAGCGCAGTTGCCTCCCTTGCCCTCTCACGTCACCCACGGTTGCCACAGCCGACGCCGCTTCTCCTCGACGGCACCGCAACCCGTACAACGTCTCTACCCTAGCCTCCAGCCACGTTGTGCCCTGGTTCTATTTCCTCGGCTCTGATCTATCGTCGCCGCAAGAAAAACCATACCCTAGCAGTCACTGTTTCCTTCCTTATCTCCGACTGTTGACGATCTTGGAGGTAAGTTTGGTTGGTATTAGGTTAATAGGAATTTGATTCTATACTACGGTTGAATCCCAAATCTGATTTGTGATCTCCACTTCTTGATCTCTTTTTGATCCGAACAGTGAATTGGAATCCGGTAGGTGGTTGTTTAGTGAATTCTCTTGGTTCCAACATCAACAGCGATTGATCAGTGAGGTAAGGTGTAACAATTTGTTCTTTGTTGTAGATTATGGATTGATTTGCATATTGTAGTAGATTGTTCATGAGTGATTGGATGATTACTAGATGAATTAGGTTTATGTGTTGAATATGATATGATTTGGATTATGATTAGTTAGGGTTAATGGAGCTAACCCTAATCAACTTATAAGTAGGGTTTAATTAGGGATTTAATAATGGACTTAAACTAAGCTCGGATTAGACTCGTTTATGGAGCTAACCGAGGTTAATGAATGAATTAGGGTTCCTGGTAAAAAAAGGGGATTTTTGGTTTAGCTATTTTGTTTATAATAAAACTTAGCTAAACTGTATGATTCATTACAGGATTCGGATTTGGGACGAGCACTTTGACATAGTGGTTGATTAGCTCGATCTACATTGAAGGCGGGTACCTTGACCTATCTATTTTGATATGTCTTGTTGATATGTCTAATAGATTTTAACAAGTAGTAATAATTATGATTATATCTGTATCAGCATGTCACTATTTATTTCCGATCATGTATTGTTTGTTACATATTTATTATTTATGAGGTAGTGGCATGACATGCTCTATGATATATTGCACTAGTTAGATACCCTACTTGACATGTGTACCTAGATCATATTATTTGCTCCACATATCTTGGTACACATTATATGGAGTGGGATAGGATTAGGATGTTTCCTGGCTTAGTGACATGCACCTTCTTGCATGATTGCATGTTGTGCGGTTAGCAGCTCCATTATTATGAGCGCGTCGCCGGTTACATGGATCTGCACACACAATCACTCATGGGTTAGCGGTTTTTTATTCAGGCAGGGTGTGTGCAGCAGGTTGCTCTGTTTGGCTCCGTTGGTCCACTCATGGGTAGTGTGACGCAGCGTGGTAGCCGGTAGGGATCCCTCCCCGTCATCGTGTACCGGGAGATGAGAGCATTTCACTCCCTCACTATGTTTGAGGTAGGAGGATAGGTGTACTCTGACAGCATCCCGTCCACTCAGTCACTCATCAGGAGCAGTGACGATAGAGTGCACGGTTGTCACAGCCCTACCCACTCGGTCTCACCATCGTGTGTGAGATGGCTGACTGCAGTAGGGGTGACCAGGACATGTTATTGGCATCATATGCATTATTTGCATTTATTGCTTGTGGTTGTTGCACTTTATATGCTGCATATTGGATGGATGCATTATTTTACATGCATACAGGATTTATGATACTTTAGGTCTGACGACCTTGATACCCCTATACCCAGGTTCTGGTTAGTACAGTTACTCCTTATCTTTCAGTTCTGCACTTTCTATATGTTATATCAAGAGACTGTACGCATAGTTATTACTATTTGTTATAGTTTACTATGCATATCAACTAGGTATTCGCTGAGTGTTGGACTCACACCCCGTTATTACTCTTTTCAGGTTGAGGTTGTCCGGAGGAGTTCCAGTCGCTAGTCCCCCGCCACTACGTGTCGTGACGAGTTTGCACAATTTGGGTTTTACTTATTGTGTTAGACTTTGCTTTTCAGACTTATAGCTTAACATTTGGATTTTGTACGTTTTGTTATCGATGGATTTTTATTTGGATGATATCGATTTTGTGCCTTATGGGTGTAGATGAGTAGGATATCGGTTTTGAGCTTTATGGGTGTAGTTGAGTAGGAGTTTTTGCGATGTTTTCCTTATCTGTGCTTATGTGTAGTTTTTATTATAAAACTGTGTGGATGTTTGCTTTATTTATACTATTATTGTTCCGACCATGTTGGCCGATGTATATGTGGCCCTGACGGCATTGTAGGAAATTTCAGATTGTCACCCGTACAGGGGAGATGCTGCCAAAATTTTCTCTGGCAGGGACTTACATGGGGCTCACTTGGCTACCAGGATTCATAAACTCTAGTACTTAGCCTGGAGGTCTAGAGTTCGAATCCTGGGGAAGGCAAAAATCCACTGGCCAGGGGTGGGAAGACCTAGTGAGTAATGACACGGTCGAGAGTCGTCGGTCGACGACATAAGGGGCCGCCAAATGGGCCGCCAGTTGGACCGCCCAAGGGGTCGAGGGGTCAGGTTGTTACTGTAGGACCGTTGCAGCCGGGTGGATGGGGGTTTGTTGCATAGTCCTACAAAAATAAGACAACCAACCCTTCCTCGAACTCTTTAAGCTAACACTTGTATAAATAATAAGCAAAAAGTAAATAAAACATTAAAAAGATGAGGCACCAGTATTTACTTGGTTACAACCGATGTGGTTGTTAATCCAAGGAAGATAAAGTCCACTATCAATCTCCTTCAGGTGAAGAAGCCTCGTACAGCAATGAAGTACAAAAAACAGAAGCTTGACTCTAAACTAAAGAGCACAAGCATTAGAAATGAATTACAGGAGTTCGTTGAAAAGCTTTTGGACCCATGCTATATTTATAGCCTTGGTCGGGGCGCCCCAAAGGGTTCCGGGCGCCCTGGGGGATAAACTTTATCCCCCAACGATCAAATAGAGTCAAATCTCGATCCTGGTCAAAAGATAGGTCCAGGCGCTCGGAAGCATTCCGGGCGCCCCGGACTGCTCCGGGCGCCTCGGACTGCTCCAGGCGCCCCAGAGCAAAAAGTCAATAGTTGTTGACTTTTTGTCCGGGACCTCTTCTCTGGTTCAGTCCCACCTCGGTCCCGGTCTTCTGCTCCGGATCCGCTCGCTTGAGTGATCTCTGTCATCCGGAATAGGGCTCACCCGAACCCAACTTCCGGTCTTCTCGAGCAGTCTTCCGCTCCGGCTTCTCGTCCCTCGAAATCGCCGTGTGTTTTCTTCTCGTCTACCAGCGTACTCATCCACATTCTTCATCCCCCGGTCGCACCTTGTGTCGACCTTCTCACTAGCTGTGTCTCTTGCTCCCCGAGCAATCTTCCGCTTCGGCTTTCGTCCCTCGGAGGCACCGCACGCTTCCTTCTCGTCCACTGGGGTACTCTTCCGCAACACCTCATCCCTCGGTCGCACCACATACTGTCCTTCTAGCTAGCTGCGTCTTCTGCTCGAGTACCTGTGCTCTTAAACTCCTGCACACTTAGACACAAGGTTAAAACACACAAGACCTAACTTAACTTGTTGATCACACCAAAACAACCTTAGGGTTCTAACAGTTACATGAAAAGCTTAAGATAATAGAAATAGGTAATATTAAACTGAGTTTTGATTTTATTATGAAAAAAGTATTATTAGTCTATAAATTTAATTTTAACTTACTTAGGATAAGTCAACTGTGTGACTCTGGATATATAATTATTTTTTCTAACTCTGAATGTTTAATTAAAAATATTGAAAACCCTGAAATTACACTTAAGGGAATTATGAAAAATAATATTTACACAATTAACTTTCCAACCTCTTCACTAAAGTGTGTTTTTACACAATAAGAGAAAACCAAGTTTTGGCACAGAAGATTGGGTCACACTCATATCAAACTCATTTAAAACATGAGTCAAAATGGCTTAGTTAGAGGTCTACCTAAATTAAAAAATTTAGAAAATATAATCTATAATGCTTGTCAATAAGGTAAACAAACTAAGTCAACCCACAAACCAACAAACTAAAATCGAACCAACTCGATACTTAAGCCAACACTTAGACCTATTTGATTCACACGAAGCCAAGTCACTAAGTAGAAACCAGTACTGCTTAGTCATAATTGATGATTACTCAAGATTTACTTAGGCAAAATTTCTAAAAACCAAAGATGAAAATTTTGAAATCTTTAACAATTTATGTAAATTAATAGAAAATAAAAAAGATACAAAAATTAAAAAAAAAATTAGAAGTGAACATTGGGGTGGGGGGATTTGAAAATCATAAATTTACCCAATTTTTTCAAACTAATGGATATAATCATAAATTTTCATGTCCTAGAACTCCCCAATAAAATGGTCTAGTAGAATAAAAAAAATAAAACATTACAAGAAGTTGCTAGAACTATGTTAAATGAATATATCCTAAATAATCAATTTTAGACTGAAACAATAAATACAACATATTATATTTAAAATAGAATATTGATTAATAAATTTTACAATAAAACCTTCTATAAAATATCTAAAAGTTTTTGGATGTAAAGTACATATATTAAACACTAAGAATTATTTAGGCAAATTTACATCAAAATCTTCACCTGGTATCTTTTTACGGTTCTCCATAACCACTAGGGCTTATAGAGTCTATAACAAAGATATCCTAAACGTTGAAGAAATAACTAATATAATATTTTATGAAGAAAATAATTTACCTAACTTAATCAATAAAAATAATCATTATAATACAAGAAAAATAGATGATGAAGAAGATAACCAAATTAGACCTAAACCTAGTGAATCAGAAGAACCAATTGTTGACCTTAACATTAGAGCATCATGGATAAGATCAAATTATCCATCTGACCAAATTTTGGGCAATCCAATCCTATGAGTTCAAACTTGTACAAAATTTAAGTCAAACCGCTATTATATTCCAAGTAAACCAACCTACCTGACTCAAATTGGATAATTATTATGTAAGAGGAACTAGCTCAATTTGAAAGAAACTAAATTTGGGAACTAGTGCCCAAACCTACATATAAATCTATAATTGATACTAAGTGGGTCTTTAGAAATAAACTAGACGATAAAGGTGAAATAGTTAGAAATAAAGTTAAACTAGTGGCAAAGGGGCTCAGCCAAGTAGAAGGGTTAGATTATGATAAAACATATGCAACAGTTGTTAGACTTGAATCCATCAGAATGCTGCTAGCCTATACAGCTCATAAAGGATTCAAGTTATATTAAATAGACGTCAAGCCTGCATTTCTCAATGGATTCATCAAAGAAGAAGTTTATGCAAATTAATACCCAAGATTTGAAGATTTAGATCACCCAAACCATGTCCTTAGGTTAAAGAAAGCTTTATATAGACTAAAACAAGCACTTAGGGCCTGATATGAATGACTATCAACATACCTAATATCTAAGGGATTTAACCTAGGACCAATAGACCAAACCTTATTTGTTAAAACCTTATAAAAGGATATTTTTATAGCTCAAATTTATGTAGATGACGTAATTTTTTGTTCAAGCAATACTAAATTTTTAAAAGAATTCATTAAATTAATGAAAAATGAATTTGAAATAAGCCTAGTTGGAGAACTTAATTTTTTTCATAGGTTTACAAATAAAACAAACAAAAGAAGAAATTTATATTTTTCAAACAAAATATACTAAAGAATTAATTAAAAAGTTTGGAATGGAAAATTCTTAAAATATAAATACTCCTATGACAACCAATGTTAAAATTGACTTTGATTTAGAAGAAAAATTAGTAGACTTAAAATATTATAGAAGTACAATAGGAAGTCTACTATACTTAACTGTAAGTTGACCTGATATTTTATTTATAGTAGGCATGTGTGCTAGGTACTAATCTTATACAAAAAAATCACAGTTAACTAATGTAAAAAAATACTTAGATACATTAAAGGAACCTTAAGTGTAGGACTTTGTTACCTTAGAACTAGCATATTTGACATAGTTGGATACTCTAACTCAGATTATGTTGGGTGCAAACTAGATAGAAAAAGTACAAGTGGAAGCTATCAATTTCTAGGTCAGTGCCTAGTAAGCTAGTCTAATAGAAAGCAAAACTGTGTTGCTTTATCCACTACTGAAGCAGAGTGCATAGCCATGGGAGAATGTGCATCTCAACTATTATGGATGATGCACACATTAAAGGATTATCGATTAGAATATAAAAATACAAAAATATTGATTGATAACATAAGTTCCATCAAATTAACTAAAAATCCAATACACCACTGAAGGACTAAACACATAGAGGTTAAGCATCACTTTATAAGGGATCATGTAGCTAGGGGTGATATTGTACTTGACTATGTTGAGTCCAAGACAAGCCTAGTAGATATTTTCACAAAACTCTTACCTGAACTCGAGTTTAGTATACTTAGAAGATAGTTAGGTATGTGTTTAATAGAATAGATTCAAAATAAAATATTTTTCAAAATTATTTTTTATTATTGTGTTGTCTTTTTCAAAAGTTATAGTTTTTCAAAATTACTTCTTCAAAATCATCTTAACTTTAAAATTTTAGGATAAAATCATTTTTATTTTCTTCAAAACTCCCAATTTAACTAATACCTTAAAAAATTAGACTTAGCCTAGGACTTTCCCATAGAAAGCATGTACCCCTAGGTTTCTGCCAGAGCATCTCACAAGCACACTAGGAATTTCTTGCTTATGTATGAAAAATTCTTAGAATGATGTGAGATGCATAAGGTATTATCTGAACTTCAAAATGCTTATGTATATGCATCAACATAAGTCTGAACTATAAATACCAATTCAAATTGATCAAGTTGAGTCATCCTTTTTAGTCAAAATTAACTAGATGATATACTTAACTTGACTAACCAAGTGAACACTACTAACTTATGGTAAACAGCTAGTAGGTGAAGGTTATATAATTATTCTAAGGAAAGTTGATGAATGTTTTAAAGTATTTTTTTTTTTAAAAAATCTTTTTTACTTTGAACTTTACATGCTTAGACTCTAGGATAAGAACCAGGAACTTCCTCCTCAAAATTAAAAACATTCACTTAGATTTTTATATAAGCCTAAAAATTATTTTTTTCTCTATGTCTATAATTCTTTTTTATATATGTCAAAGGAAGAGTAATAGAAGTTAAATTTTTCTTAACTAATTTTTTATAAAAATATTTTTAAAGTTGATTTATAAATCTTTTTAAAGCTAAGTACTTAAACTAAGTTTTTTAAAGTAGTTAAGTTCTTATCAAAATCTTTTTAAAGATAAGTACTTAAACTAAGATTTTATAAAAATCTTTTTAAAAGATGATTTATAAATATTTTTAAAGCTAAGTACTTAACTAAAGTTTTTATAAAAATCTTTTTAAAGCTAATTTATAAATATTTTTAAAGCTAAGTACTTAAACTAAGTCGTTTTAAGTACTTAAGTCTTTATCAAAATCTATTTAAAGCTAGGTACTTAAACTAAGTTTTTTTTCAAGTACTTAAGTTTTTTTAAAAGCTGATTTATAAAAATCTTTTTAAAGCTAAGTACTTAACTAAAGTTTTTATTATAATCTTTTTAAAGCTATGTACTTAATGAAGTTTGTATAAGAAATCTTTTTCAAAAGCTTAGTACTTAACAAAGGTTCTTCAAATCTAAGTATGAAGCTATGTTTTTTTAAAGGAAAAAAAGCTAAGAAAATGCTATGTTTTAGTGGGAGTTTTATAACTCTTTAAAAAATTCTTAGTTCCATTTCAACAACTTAGAAACTTAGTGTTTTAAAAAAGTTTCTATCTACTTGGAAAAATACTTACTTAACTTTATCTATGAATTATGCTGTCATAATTAAAAAGGGGGGATTGTTGGTATAGAAAGCACCAGACGATCGAACCTAAGTTTTGATTATGGCAAACGATTCAAAGTTAAGCTATCTTGTGATCTAACAAGTTGAACTAAGTATGCAAGAAAGTCCTAAGTGATCTTAGGCAAAGGAAAGCCCTAGCTATGGTTAGGCAATGAAATCCTGGTCAGGGAGACTGTGCAAAGTCTTGGCAGATCGAGGACATTGGGCAAAATCCTAGGGTGAAGGACTCTAGGTGAAAATCCTTGGGGTCACAGGCACCAGGTGGAAGACTGGATGGGTCATGGAGCGGACATCCAACATGAAGTTATGAAGTCTTAGATGTTGAGCAAAAGTCCAGACAGTCTGGAGGAATGTTCTGGCAAAAGGTAATCTCTCCTGAGAGGAGTAGGTGAGGACGCATTTCTTGAAAAGGGAACAATAAGTGTCGGTCTAACCTAGAGTTTCTGTAAAACTCAAAGTCAGGGTCAGACTATCCGAAAGCTATCAAATCTTTTCATTCATTACATATTATTTATTTGGACTAACTTCGTTTTGTAGAAAATTAATTTGGCAAAAATAGTGGTCCAGGGGTACCCAGAGCTGGTCCGGGCGCCTAGACTGGCTTGATTGGCGAACAGCCTGTGCGGGGCGCCTAGCCAGGTGCCCTGATGGTCCGGGCTGTAACGCCCGCCCTCCCTGCTAACCCTAAGGGACGGGGCTACGATACTCTATGTACAAATTTTTCTCTTTTTTTTTTTAAAACAGCGGAAGACTTAAAATAATTCTCTTAGTTTAATAAAAACTTTTCTTTTGTTTTCCCTTTCATCAAATCCGAACTACACTACCATGGCCTCAATAACATGATATCAAAATTAGTAGAAACATAACATCAAGTCACACATACGGTACTACAATTCATGATACCAAAACATAGTTCTTTAAAAGTTTTTTTTAAAGCAGGTTCTTATTTGGTTGCCTAGCCACTGCCACACACATCTCCTTGCCTCTCTTGCTACTCCTCTAGCTCATCCAGCTTTTTCCTTTATCTGTGGTACAAGGACAGTAAGCTGTGAGCACTCATGGCTCAGTAAGTTCCTTTCCTACTCACTAAAACCGAAAATCATAGCATAATCAAAGAATGTCTCAACATGGCATCATTTCAACTAGTCATGACATAATGTAACATACTCTTTTAAGCATATCATGCAACATGAAGAAATCATAACTAGTCATGGCATATCATAGCGTAAAGCATAGCATGAAGCATAACATAATCGTATCTAATCATGGCATATCGTCATAAGGAGTCAAGGCATATCCTACACATGGACATATCATGGAACATAACATAATCATATTTAACCATGGCATATCATAAATCATCATAAGGTATATGCAATATGATTTTGAAAAACATGTATCCGAAAAACATGTGTATGTCTCATGATCTTTAAAACCATTTCTTCTTACATATATACTTGAACATAATCTCAACTTAAAGGGGATCCTGGCTATGTACCACTTACATATTGCGCGCAACCTATGTAGGTCCAAGGTAGCAAGTCTTGAACCCTACAAGGCAACATACTAGGCCCGAGTCTTACTCCATCGACCTAGGGGCACTTAGGAGCCCATCCATAAGGAGGCCCGAGTCTTATTCCATCGACCCCGGGCGCTTATGGAGCCCACCCTTGGTACAAGCCATATAAAGTAAAGTACATGTCATACTTATACATATCATACATCATAAAAGCATGCATCACTTAGGCACACATCCTATCATAAAAGTATGCATCACTTAGGCATACATCATGTCATAAAAGTATGCATCACTTAGGCATACATCATATCATAAAGGTATGCATCACTTAGGCATACATCATGTCATAAAGGTATGCATCACTTAGGCATACATCATACCATAAAAGTATGCATCACTTAGGCATACATCATATCATAATAATATGCATCACTTAGGCATAGATCATAAAAACATGCATATCTTAAGCATAAAGCATATCATCAAGCATGCATAATTTAACCACATAGCATATCATGAAAGCATGCATATCTTAAGCACTAAACATAGCATCAAAGCATGCATAATTTAACCACATATCATAACATAAGCATGCATATTTTCAGCTCATATCATATCATCAAAGCATGTAAAATTTACCCACATATCATAACATAAAGCATGCATATTTTGAACTCATAACATATCATAGAAATTCTCATCTTGTATAGCTCACAAGCATACATGTCTAAGCATAAAAGTGTATCATGTGCTCATCCAATCATAAGGAACAATGTAACATGATTAATTTGGGTACTAAGCTTCCTAATCCTTTGGGTTCTTATCTTGGCCGAAACCCTCTTAGGTGCCAATTCAGGTTTTAAACAACATCCAAGCATGTAGAACCTAATTCATCTACATATCATTTTCATAGGATGTATTATAAACAAGATTTACTTGGACTCTAAGTTCTCCAAGTCCTTAAACCTCATTTGGCCGAACCTTAACAAGTGTGAAACAAGGTTCTAAATGACATAAATCATGAAAACCTTAACCATATTTATAGCATTTGTTTCAAGGAATATGGTAAGCACAATTGAGTTAGTTCCTAAATCCTTTAAGCCCTTAAAATTATGTCATGGCCGAAACCTACAAGTACTCATTTAGGTTTTCAATCAAGCATACAAGCATGTGAACTTACTCTAACATCATGTATAAATTTATAAATGGCATCATACAAGTGGTCATGGCCGAAACTTCCCTTAGCATCAATTTAGGTCACTAACAACATATAGCATGTGAATTTTTAGCTTTCTACATTTCATATTCCATGGAGACTGACATGAGCATGTTCAATGTAAGTTCTAGGGTTTCTAAGGCATGTATCCCTTCATGGCCGAGACTTTAAGGTGTCCATTTGAATCATAGTTAAATATATAAGCATGTGAACACAATCAACATGTTATCTCAATTTCATAAGAAGCATCTTTAACACATGAGGTCTAAATTTTAAGGTTTCTAGGTCTTTAAACCCTACATGGCCGAACCTCATCAAGCATGGAATTTGTTCAAATGGCATAAAAGCATAGAAAGTCATAACACATTTCATAACATGTATAAAAGTCAAGCACTATAAGCATACATTTAAATTGTGTCTTAGGTTTCCTAGGTTTTTCCTTTCTTTATCTCATAGCATATGTTTGGCCGAAACCTTCCAAGTCTTTAAACTAGGTTTTAGGTGGCTTAAAGTATGGAAAACCTAAACAAGTTTTATGGCAAAAACATCAAAGGAACTATACATATAAGTTTGGTTCACAAACAAGCTAGGACCCTTGTGGTCATAATTATCATATATCATGCAACCAATTTTCCTATACTCTAATTAAGCATGGGAGCATCAAACAACTTTCATATCTTATTGTCATGGAGGTTTTGAGCATGTTAAAAATCTGTTTAAGCTATTCTAAACCATCCACCTTACCATGGCCGAAACATTAAAAGTGATGTTCATGAGTTTCTATCAACATACAAGCATGCAACTCTTTAAGAAACTCTATATTCTATAATATAAACATGGTGAGTTTAAATTCAAAGTCTTCCTAATCCTAAACCCTTCCTTGGCCGAAACTTGTGAGTGGGGTACTTTTGGTTCCAAGTAACCTTCAAGTATGAAAACAATAATGGATCCTTAACCATTTATTTAGAGGGTTTTGTGCAAGTTAGGTAAACAAATAAATTCCCTAGCCCTTATAAAACCTTTTTGGCCGAAACTCTAGGGTTAGGTACATCTCTAATCCAGCATCACATATATATAAAAATATGAGAGAAAACCTTCTTACAAAGCATAGAAAAATTATCATGAATCAAGGCTTATATTAAACATTCCTAGGATCAACAAGTCCTTTCTTTGGCCGAATTTTCACAACTTTGTTTCTAGGTTTTAAAATCCTCATAAAATCCAAAAACACATTAAAACCACTTGTACCACAGGTGAGGGGATACTTACTTCCTTTTCGCTTGTGATTCTAAAGTGTGGTGATGGAAGAAAGGGTCTCTTCTTCTTGTTCTCCTCCTTTGATTTCCATTGGTAGCCTTCCTTGTATCCTAGGAGGAACCTTGTTTTGGGGGCGAAAATGGAGGAGAGGGGGCTGAGGCTCTCGGTGGTGGAGAGGAGAGAATGAGAGAAATGAGAGAAAAATAAAATCTTCTCTTTACATGCTCCCTTTTATGTTAAGGGGGAAGAGGTAGCAAAATTGGTTTTTGCTTTCCTTCTCCCTTAGACCTTTTTTTTTTATTTTATTTATTTATTTGTTCTCATCATTCATGATGAAACAAGGGGGAATGAATCCCCTTAATAGTCCTCTTTAAGTCACGGCAAAGGGAGAGGAAGAGGGAGAGAAAAGAAGGAAGGCAAGTTGCCTTTCTCTTGCTCTTTTCTTGCTTTCTTTTGGCTAGCTTTTACTCTCATCCTTATCATGAGTTTCCCTCCTTTGCTATCAATATATCATTACTATCCCAACTGGTTATTACCCATTAATCCTATCATTTACATCATGAGAGGTTCAAGGTTCAATCCTTGACCACTCCCTATTTTTATTTCTTTTTATTTCTTTTTGGTTCAACATTCTACTAATATTTTTCTAAGGCAAATTCATCATTCTCATATTTATCTTAAAAGCTTAGTGGGTGTTACAGTACCCCATACCTCATAAAAAGTTCATCCTCGAACTTTAAAATAGCTTCAGGTACTTTTGTTTCATATCGTCCTCGCGTTCCCGGTGGCTTCTTCAAATCGTTGATTCTACCATAGAACCTTTACTAAGGGTATTTCTTTGTTCCTTAACCTCTTGACTTCTCGGTCCAAGATCTGAATAGGTCTACTTTCGTAACTTAGGTCCTCTTGAACCTGTACCGACTGTGGCTTAATTACTTGATCTGTGCTGGGAGTACACTTCTTGAGCATCGATACATGGAACACATTGTGAATAGCTGCCATGTCTGGAGGTAGTTCTAGTCTATATGCGACTTGGCCCACTCTTTCTAAAATCTGGTACGGTCCTACGTATCCTGGGATTAACTTGCTCCTCTTTCCGAATCTCATTATCCCTTTCATGGGGGATACCTTAAGGAATACCAAATCTCCGATGTTGAATTCTAGCGGCCTGCGCCGTTTATCGGCATAATTCTTCTGCCGACTCTGAGCAGTTTCTATTCGTTGGCGGATCTTCTGTATAGCTCGGGTGGTGTCATCAATAAGTTCCGTTCAGAGCCCCATTTCCTTCTTTTCACCACTTTCATACCAGCATATAGGGGATCTACACTTCCTCCCATACAGAGCTTCGTAAGGTGCCATTCTAATAGTTGCTTGGTAACTATTATTGTAGGCGAATTCTGCCAGGTATAAATATCGGCACCAGCTTCCCTTGAAGTCCAGGGCACAAGCTCTTAACATATCTTCTAATATTTGGTTCACTCTTTCAGTTTGCCCATCGGTCTGAGGGTGGAAAGCTGTACTAAATAACAACTTCGTGCCGAGGGTCTTCTGAACGCACTCCCAAAAGTGTGAAATAAAACGACCGTCTCTATCAGAAATAATGGTCTTAGGAATACCATGTAGCCGAATGATTTCCTTAACATATAACTGAGCTAGTTGTTCAGTTGAATAAGTCATTTTGATCGCCAAAAAGTGTGCGGACTTCGTCAATCTGTCTACAATCACCCATATAGCGTCATATCCGTTTGTCATCCTGGGAAGACCCGAAATGAAATCCATAGAGATTTCTTCCCATTTCCATTCTAGAATTTGGACAGGCTGTAGTAATCCGCCCGGTCTCTGGTGTTCAGCTTTTACCCTTTGGCAGGTCAGGCAAGTACTGACATACTGAGCCACTTCTCTTTTCATACCAGACCTCCAAAATTTCTTTTTCAGGTCCTGGTACATCTTAGTGGAGCCCGGGTGTATTACATAGGGTGTTGTATGAGCTTCTTCCAGTATTTTTCTTCGCAACTCTGGGTCCTCTGGAATGCATAACCGATCCCTGAGGTATAATATCCCGTTGTCCGCGATACGGAACCCGTCATTCTTCCCTTCCAAAGTCTCTTGTTTGATTCTCCGGAGGTTTTGGTCACTGGTTTGCTTTTCTAGTATACTCTTAAATAACGTCGGTGTTATGGTGAGGGTAGAAAGTCGCCCGGACATAGTTTCGACCCAAGGATACGAAACACGTCTCGGTTCCTCGATGGATTCCCATATTGGTTCGTTTCCAGCATTTAGTAAAACTTTAGCATATTGATTGAAATTAGGTAGCTGACCTGAGACGATGGCAGAGGCGTTCGCCACGTCATCCTGAGCGAGAGAGTAGACTCTGGCATTGGTCATAGTGGGAGGGGCCTCCAATCTTCCTTGGCTGATTGAAGTCCCTTCTATGGCAGTATGCATCTGGTGAAGCTGTGCAGGGGTACTCCTATTCTGGTTGTTATGCCGAGGTAGTGCCTGAGACTGAGTAGGGCAATTTCTTGCCAAATGTCCTTCCTTTCCGCAGTTGTAGCACTTTCTGGTGCTTAGGAGATATACTCCAGAATGCATCTTTCCACATGTGACACACTGAGGGTACTTGGTTTGCTTATTGGCCGGACCACCTTTTGTGTTGTTCCTCTGTTTCCTCTTTCCACCTGAGTTTCCTTTCCAGCCAGTTCTGGTATTGTGCGATTTTTGTCCTCCTTGCCCTCGTTCATTGCTTTCTGGTAGTGCTCGGTAATCAGTGGACTGCTGACTAGCTCCTCTGCAGTTTGCGGTCTATTAACTCCGCCGGCTACGTTCAGAGCTCTCTCAGGTCGAAGCATCTTTAACATTAACCGGACCCTTTCTTTTTCAGTACTGATCAGTTCTGGGCACAGACGTGCTAGGCGATTGAACTTCTTGACGGCTTCGTTAACTGACAGATCACCTTGCCGGAACTCGGTGAACTCGTCATAGTGCTTGTTGGTCACTTGCATATGGAAGAATTCTTCTAAGAACTCTGTCTCAAAATCCGTCCACTGCATCTGGTTTATTTGTCTTTTCGCCTTTACTCGGTCCCACCACATCCAGGCATCTCCAGTAAGGCAGAACGACGTGCATTTGACCTTCTCATGTTCAGGCCAGTCCAGTAGTTCCATTATGCTCTCCACGGTCTTGAGCCAGGCTTGCGCATCCCATGGTTCGCAGTTTCCCGAGAAGGCTTCCGGCTTAAGCCTTTGCCACTGAATCAGATAGGCCTCTTGTCGGACCATCGGAGTAGGGGCTGCCGGGGGCACTGGCGTGGCTGTAGGTATAACCGGTAGTGTATTCTGATTTGCCGGTGGGGTAACTGGGTTGCCTTGCTGACCCATTAAGGTAGTGATCAGCTGCTGTTGTTCTGTGATCTGACGCTGGAGGTCTGTGACTACCTGTGTCAGGTCTGGTGGAGTCACTGTCCCCTCGGTTCGGCCATTGCGTGTCCTAACCATGTTTATCTAAATAATGACAAATAGACTAGTGTAAGTGGTTATCGTTTTTAGCCAATCTAACGTACTGTTTTGTTTCTATCTATTTGTTCTGGTATTATTCCTAACCTACTAATATGTAATCCTAATCTAAATTATAACTAAAAGCATAGAATAAAGCATCAAACATAAGCAAGCAAAACATGAAACTAAAGCATAAGCAACATAAGGAAAAATAAAGAATAGAGTGACAAACAATATAACATAAGGAAATAAAGCATAAGAAATATAGCAAAGAAAATAAAGCATAGGCAATATAACAAGGAAGAAAAATAAAGCATAAGTCATATAACATGAAACTAAGCATAAGCATATAACAAGAAAATTAAGCATAAACATTCTTACTTGGAGCGGCAGGTCGGAGGCTTGATGTGTGTGTAGTGAGCTGGCAAAAACTTGGCTCTGATAACAACCTGTAACGCCCGACCTCCCTGCTAACCCTAAGTGACGGGGCTACGATACTCTATGTACAAATTTTTCTCTTTTTTTTTTAAAACAGCGGAAGACTTAAAATAATTCTCTTAGTTTAATAAAAACTTTTCTTTTGTTTCCCCTTTCATCAAATCCGAACTACACTACCATGGCCTCAATAACATGATATCAAAATTAGTAGAAACATAACATCAAGTCACACATACGGTACTACAATTCATGATACCAAAGAATAGTTCTTTAAAAGTTTTTTTTTTAAAGCAGGTTCTTATTTGGTTGCCTAGCCACTGCCACACACATCTCCTTGCCTCTCTTGCTGCTCCTCTAGCTCATCAAGCTTTTTCCTTTATCTGTGGTACAAGGACAGTAAGCTGTGAGCACTCATGGCTCAGTAAGTTTCTTTCCTACTCACTAAAACCGAAAATCATAGCATAATCAAAGAATGTCTCAACATGGCATCATTTCAACTAGTCATGACATAATGTAACATACTCTTTTAATCATATCATGCAACATGAAGAAATCATAACTAGTCATGGCATATCATAGCGTAAAGCATAGCATGAAGCATAACATAATCGTATCTAATCATGGCATATCGTCATAAGTAGTCATGGCATATCCTACACATGGACATATCATGGAACATAACATAATCATATCTAACCATGGCATATCATAAATCATCATAAGGTATATGCAATATGATTTTGAAAAACATGTCATAAAGCATATCTCGAGTAGGAGTCGAGATAGGCTCCGAACGAAGTAACTTCTCGTGTCTTCTGTGTTTGTGTTATTTCTTTTCCGCTGCGTTTATTTTTAGATTCCAAAATTGACTGTGAAAGCCACGAGCGCTATTCACCCCCCCTGTAACGCCCGCCCTCCCTGCTAACCCTAAGGGACAGGGCTACGATACTCTATGTACAAATTTTTCTTTTTTTTTTTTTAAAACAGCGGAAGACTTAAAATAATTCTCTTAGTTTAATAAAAACTTTTCTTTTGTTTTCCCTTTCATCAAATCCGAACTACACTATCATGGCCTCAATAACATGATATCAAAATTAGTAGAAACATAACATCAAGTCGCACATACGGTACTACAATTCATGATACCAAAACATAGTTCTTTAAAAGTTTTTTTTAAAGCAGGTTCTTATTTGGTTGCCTAGCCACTGCCACACACATCTCCTTGCCTCTCTTGCTGCTCCTCTAGCTCATCCAGCTTTTTCCTTTATCTGTGGTACAAGGACAGTAAGCTGTGAGCACTTATGACTCAGTAAGTTCCTTTCCTACTCACTAAAACCGAAAATCATAGCATAATCAAAGAATGTCTCAACATGGCATCATTTCAACTAGTCATGACATAATGTAACATACTCTTTTAAGCATATCATGCAACATGAAGAAATCATAACTAGTCATGGCATATCATAGCGTAAAGCATAGCATGAAGCATAACATAATCGTATCTAATCATGGCATATCGTCATAAGGAGTCAAGGCATATCCTACACATGGACATATCATGGAACATAACATAATCATATCTAACCATGGCATATCATAAATCATCATAAGGTATATGCAATATGATTTTGAAAAACATGTATCCGAAAAACATGTGTATGTCTCATGATCTTTAAAACCATTTCTTCTTACATATATACTTGAACATAATCTCAACTTAAAGGGGATCCCGGCTATGTACCACTTACATATTGCGCGCAACCTATGTAGGTCCAAGGTAGCAAGTCTTGAACCCTACAAGGCAACATACTAGGCCCGAGTCTTACTCCATCGACCTAGGGGCACTTAGGAGCCCATCCCTAACAAGGCCCGAGTCTTATTCCATCGACCCCGGGGCGCTTATGGAGCCCACCCTTGGTACAAGCCATATAAAGTAAAGTACATGTCATACTTATACATATCATACATCATAAAAGCATGCATCACTTAGGCACACATCATATCATAAAAGTATGCATCACTTAGGCATACATCATGTCATAAAAGTATGCATCACTTAGGCATACATCATATCATAAAGGTATGCATCACTTAGGCATACATCATGTCATAAAGGTATGCATCACTTAGGCATACATCATACCATAAAAGTATGCATCACTTAGGCATACATCATATCATAACAATATGCATCACTTAGGCATAGATCATAAAAACATGCATATCTTAAGCATAAAGCATATCATCAAGCATGCATAATTTAACCACATAGCATATCATGAAAGCGTGCATATTTTAAGCACTAAACATAGCATCAAAGCATGCATAATTTAACCACATATCATAACATAAGCATGCATATTTTCAGCTCATATCATATCATCAAAGCATGTAAAATTTACCCACATATCATAACATAAAGCATGCATATTTTGAACTCATAACATATCGTAGAAATTCTCATCTTGTATAGCTCACAAGCATACATGTCTAAGCATAAAAGTGTATCATGTGCTCATCCAATCATAAGGAACAATGTAACATGATTAATTTGGGTACTAAGCTTCCTAATCCTTTGGGTTCTTATCTTGGCCGAAACCCTCTTAGGTGTCAATTCAGGTTTTAAACAACATCCAAGCATGTAGAACCTAATTCATCTACATATCATTTTCATAGGAAGTATTATAAACAAGATTTACTTGGACTCTAAGTTCTCCAAGTCCTTAAACCTCATTTGGCCGAACCTTAACAAGTGTGAAACAAGGTTCTAAATGACATAAATCATGGAAACCTTAACCATATTTATAGCATTTGTTTCAAGGAATATGGTAAGCACAATTGAGTTAGTTCCTAAATCCTTTAAGCCCTTAAAATTATGTCATGGCCGAAACCTACAAGTACTCATTTAGGTTTTCAATCAAGCATACAAGCATGTGAACTTACTCTAACATCATGTATAAATTTATAAATGGCATCATACAAGTGGTCATGGCCGAAACTTCCCTTAGCATCAATTTAGGTCACTAACAACATATAGCATGTGAATTTTAGCTTTCTACATTTCATATTCCATGGAGAGTGACATGAGCATGTTCAATGTAAGTTCTAGGGTTTCTAAGGCATGTATCCCTTCATGGCCGAGACTTTAAGGTGTCCATTTGAATCATAGTTAAATATATAAGCATGTGAACACAATCAACATGTTATCTCAATTTCATAAGAAGCATCTTTAACACATGAGGTCTAAATTTTAAGGTTTCTAGGTCTTTAAACCCTACATGGCCGAACCTCATCAAGCATGGAATTTGTTCAAATGGCATAAAAGCATAGAAAGTCATAACACATTTCATAACATGTATAAAAGTCAAGCACTATAAGCATACATTTAAATTGTGTCTTAGGTTTCCTAGGTTTTTCCTTTCTTTATCTCATAGCATATGTTTGGCCGAAACCTTCCAAGTCTTTAAACTAGGTTTTAGGTGGCCTAAATTATGGAAAACCTAAACAAGTTTTATGGCAAAAACATCAAAGGAACTATACATATAAGTTTGGTTCACAAACAAGCTAGGACCCTTGTGGTCATAATTATCATATATCATGCAACCAATTTTCCTATACTCTAATTAAGCATGGGAGCATCAAACAACTTTCATATCTTATTGTCATGGAGGTTTTGAGCATGTTAAAAAAATCTGTTTAAGCTATTCTAAACCATCCACCTTACCATGGCCGAAACATTAAAAGTGATGTTCATGAGTTTCTATCAACATACAAGCATGCAACTCTTTAAGAAACTCTATATTCTATCATATAAACATGGTGAGTTTAATTTCAAAGTCTTCCTAATCCTAAACCCTTCCTTGGCCGAAACTTGTGAGTGGGGTACTTTTGGTTCCAAGTAACCTTCAAGTATGAAAACAATAATGGATCCTTAACCATTTATTTAGAGGGTTTTGTGCAAGTTAGGTAAACAAATCAAATCCCTAGCCCTTATAAAACCTTTTTGGCCGAAACTCTAGGGTTAGGTACATCTCTAATCCAGCATCACATATATATAAAAATATGAGAGAAAACCTTCTTACAAAGCATAGAAAAATTATCATGAATCAAGGCTTATATTAAACATTCCTAGGATCAACAAGTCCTTTCTTTGGCCGAATTTTCACAACTTTGTTTCTAGGTTTTAAAATCCTCATAAAATCCAAAAACACATTAAAACCACTTGTACCACAGGTGAGGGGATACTTACTTCCTTTTCGCTTGTGATTCTAAAGTGTGGTGATGGAAGAATGGGTCTCTTCTTCTTGTTCTCCTCCTTTGATTTCCCTTGGTAGCCTTCCTTGTATCCTAGGAGGAACCTTGTTTTGGGGCCAAAAATGGAGGAGAGGGGGCTGAGGCTCTCGGTGGTGGAGAGGAGAGAATGAGAGAAATGAGAGAAAAATAAAATCTTCTCTTTACATGCTCCCTTTTATGTTAAGGGGGAAGAGGTAGCAAAATTGGTTTTTGCTTTCCTTCTCCCTTAGCCCCTTTTTTTTTCTTTTTTTTTATTTGTTTATTTGTTCTCATCATTCATGATGAAACAAGGGGGAATGAATCCCCTTAATTGTCCTCTTTAAGTCACGGCAAAGGGAGAGGAAGAGGGAGAGAAAAGAAGGAAGGCAAGTTGCCTTTCTCTTGCTCTTTTCTTGCTTTCTTTTGGCTAGCTTTTACTCTCATCCTTATCATGAGTTTCCCTCCTTTGCTATCAATATATCATTCCTATCCCAACTGGTTATTACCCATTAATCCTATCATTTACATCATGAGAGGTTCAAGGTTCAATCCTTGACCACTCCCTATTTTTATTTCTTTTTATTTCTTTTTGGTTCAACATTCTACTAATATTTTTCTAAGGCAAATTCATCATTCTCATATTTATCTTAAAAGCTTAGTGGGTGTTACACGGGCGCCCGGAGCTATTCTAGGCACCCAGACAATCAAATGTGATATGTTCGCTGAGCTAGAGCACGAGGGTTGGTCAGACCTGCATCATGGTCAGGGAGCCCAGAGGGGGTATATCTGCCCAGAGGTGGATAACCTTTGCCGATCAACTTTCAATGAGAGCACGCCACGTCAACATTGTCCAAGCACTCAGGAGGGGATCTAGGTGCCTAAAATGGGATATAAAAGAAGTCTTCCACCGGTGGCTCAAGAACAACATTCTGAACAACTTTTGCTTCTTCGTGCTACTCAAAAAATACCTCCTCGATGCCTAAAAGCTACTTCGACGATGATTACGCTGAAGATCTAATCCTCTAAGTCATTAGTATTATTTTTTTCAAGTTACTTGTGTTCAAATTATAATTATCTATTGTAACTTTCTGATGGATTAGTATTTTCCAATGAAAGCACTCTCATGTGTGGGCCTTGGACTAAGAGTCGCCACAAGCTCTAAACTAAGTAAATCTTGGTCGAGTTAGCGTTGTTCTTTTGTCTCTTTCTTTATTCCGCTACTTTACTCTCTCTAATTGTTTTAAAATCAACGTGAAAGCCACGAGCACTATTCCCCCTTCTAGTGCGTCTCAATCCTACAGTTGTGCCCCCTGCTATAAAAGGGGATTTTCTCCCTTTGTTACTCATCTTTGGTTTGGGGTTTCACTTCTCTCTTTGGGGAAGGGTTTTTCTCTCTAGGGAAACCCTATAGGCTTCATCTTCACCGATCTACCCGATCTGTCCTCCTTCGGAGCAAGGAAAGACTCCAAAAACATAGACAACACATCACTAAGAATCTCTTCTTCTTTATTCTCGAAATTTGGTTGTAAGAATCCTTTATTTTGTGTCTTTAGTTTTTCCTTATTTTTCTATGGTGTATACCTCCGAATTCTAGGAGTAGAGAGTAATTATGATATAATGTTGATGTATGAACTATGTATTTTCTTATTCTTTATTCAAGGATGTGTTTATGACTTGTTCTATTTATATTGTGCCTTGTACATGTTTTAAAAAATGTGTGTGAGGTGTAAACATATAGATGTGAGGGATTATTCACCATGTACAAGAGGTACTTTGGATCGTATGACCAGGGGGCCCAGTGATAGAGGGTATCCCTTTAACCGGAATTTTCAAAGTATCACCTTGAATTGGGGGCTATTCCTCTACAAGGGATTAGCTAACTAAGAGCTTAATGGGTTTACAATAATTTAATGTTAGGAAGTAACTTGTGTAATATAGTGATTGTACCATCGCCACCCCATCTTCCCGATCCATTGTCGAACACCGCCGACCCTCTTCGGTCACGATCAAGAGCCACTAGCCTCCCTTCAGCATCGCTCCTCATCTCATCCCTTGACACTTTCATTAGAAAATGGCTAGCTTGACCATGATGAAGCTCTCCTCCGACACAATCTCCTTCAGTACTGTTCAGACGTTCACACATCACCACCAGTTAGCCTCCAAATGCACCCGACTGTTGGTGTAGCCCCAGTCATCTCTCTCTCCTCTTTTCCTCTTCAACGAGCAAGCGTGTCTTACTACTGACTACTCACAACCATCATCATCCCAGTCATCTCCCTCACCGTTGAAAGTTAGTGAAGACCATCACTAATTCTTCTTGGATTTTTCTAACTCCATGAGTGACCAGCGGTGCTCCGATCCCTTCTCCATTGATGATGACACCTCTTCCACTTGACATCAGTATTGTTTCTACCACCTTTTCATCCACAGCTGCCCACCTGAAGCTGGTCAACCAAGCCACCGCCAGAAAGCATGGTAAAGTAGGATGTAAATTGGAATTTTAGTTAATCTCTATATTTGATTAATTAATCGATGCTTAATCTATTAATATATAAATTTATAATGGTTAATTGATATCTAATCAATTAATTAATCAAAATGCTAATTAAAATTTAAGTGTAAATTAAGGTTGATTGATTGCAATTGTTAGGTTAACAAGAAGGTTTAGTCAATTAGGTTTAATTAATTCATAAAGTATTACCTATGAAGGAAGTGTTGGTTAATTAGGTTGAATTAAAGAGAGTTACCAAATTAGTTTAGGATTGGGTTTGGTTATCCAGTGTACGATAGAACTTAGCTATGATTCATATTATATGTTGTAGGATTTTGATTTGATTTGAAGCAGTCTCTTAGACTTGAATACAGTAAGGACATTCTATAATTTAAGGTGGGTAGTTTTTACTTTCCCCTCTGTAGTTCTTTGATCTTAGTGCATGATTATTTAATGTTATATCTTGATTAGGTCGTAGTGACTTTCTTACCTTAAATCCATTCAATATTGTTCTTGCAATTGGCCATTATTGATTGTTCTTATTTTAGTCTATTTTGATATATATGCAGTCTGAATTGTTACTTCTACTTGGGTTGGTTATACATGTAGGATATTACTAGACCATAGTGTAGTTGTGGACTTATGTTCATGTATTTATACCATAGAATATAGTTACATACTTAGGCTCAAACATATATGTGTTAGATATTATATTGTAGCAAGATGGTAGAGTATTCCACTAGGTTATCTATTTTTAATTGCCATCTAGGACTACTTGATTATGACCCCATTATTTTAGTGTATTTATGATGATACCATGGAGTTAATTGGATTGTTACAGCTAGATGACTAGTATTCTCTGGGTGTGATAATTTACTTTTTTTCTCAGCATTACATTGCTTAAAATCTATCAACAATTGTCTCCCATTAGTGGTTGAGAGAGTCATTAACAACCGTTATTATATCATGTCAACCATTGTCTCCCATTTGTCGTTGAGAGAGTCATCAGCGATCGTTGTTATATCCTGTCAACCATTGTATTCCATTCATGGTTAAGAGAGTCGTTAGCAACCATTGGTATATTCTGCCGATCATTGTCTCTCATTCGTGATCGAGAGAGTCATCAGCGATCATGATACATATGACTGCCCATGAGACATTTGTGTTAGCTAGTTCGCATGCAGTCCGTAGTTGGATAGCTACATATATACCCTGTCTGCCCATGATTTTGTACGTGGTAGAGAGTTTGCCCACAGATAGCTACTATTTACTTACCTTCACTGCACATAGGACCATCCGTGGTTGAGTATTTCTTGTGTAGTCAGTGCTTGTTATATGCTTACTATATGTTGGTCATGTATTTGTTCTTACAGGTTTGGATGTATTATATGTACTCTTGATTTATTAGTTATATCTAGTTGAGCAGGTTAGTGGGTGTTATATATTATTGGTTATGTTTTTTGTTGGCAGATGATTATATAGGTACTCTTACTTTTGTACTAAGTATTTTACCTGAGACTACTTTCTTTGATCTCCTTACACTATATTATTCATGCACTATCTCCTTATATCTATTGAGTATTTTGTACTCACTATTTCTTATTTTTCTTTGATCTCCAAGTTAGCAGATAGAGGATGTATTGTGTCACTTAGAGGTCTTAGTTACTATCCTACTTAAGTTTAGATTTCCTTTTGAGTTGTTTGGTTTATTTTCCTTTTGAATTTGGGGCGTAAGGTAAGCCGAAGGACATCTCTTAGCTATAGAGAAGTAAGGTATACTTCTAGTGATTATACTACCTTTTTCACTACTTGTAGACAAGTTGAATATTATAGGAATTAAGATATGGTTGGTTAGATTCCCTCTAATTTTATTGGACAGTGTAGCTATTTTTTTTTTTTTACCTATCTATTTGGTACTCATTTACTCGTTCTAGCATAATGACACTTAGTGAGTAAGCCTTATTTGCAGTTGGGGTTGACCATGGATGCAACCAGTTGACACTTAAGACCAGAACCTGATGTAGAGGATGTAGATTCTTCTATGGAACCAACTGAGACTGAGTTGGAAAGTAGGGACCAACAACCTATTGGAGATCAAGGAGCACAGTCTCAAGAAATACCAACAACAACACTACCTACACTACTACCAATTGGGTAATGGACAAGGCATGTATACCCATACTATCCTAGTCAATAGAGGATTGATATATCCTATTCCATGAGGATTTTGATCATGGATCGTTCATACCTGGTTAGATAATCTAGAAGGTACATTTGAATATAAAACTTATACTGATGTAGAAAAGATAGAGCTAACTGATTATCACTTATGAGACATGAGCACAGACATGAGATTCAGATATAGGTTACATTTCTCATGCTTTTGAGGTGATTAATATCTCTTCTAGCTATGCTAATCCAACAAGGTGATGCCTACCCATAATAGTCAGTTTTAAATTTGTGCCATTGATTTCAAAGACTTGTTTTCACTATATATCGTCTGTCGTTGGATGTTCTCATTATGCATAATAGTGTTGATAAGCTAGAAGCTAGCTATTATATTTTCTACACTGTGTTCTAAGCCCAAACTAGTGAAGTGTTAGATTTTAGAAGCATGTATTTTCCTTCCTATTTAATACTAGGTATTGCACTAATTGTGGGAAGCCTAGACATGTGAAGGAATTGTACTACATGTTACATGGGTACCCACTTGGGCATCCCTTCGTCATATTATCCTAAGTTGCTTCCACTGATTGAATCCTCTACTAGCACTTAGTCTGATTTTGTCCTTATTGTCATTATTTCTACTAAGGAATACTTGTAGGGATCTTATGTGTAAAACAACACATAACACAGTGGAAAAATGGATCCCTCTAGAGATCCTTGCAAATACGGTATTTCATTCTTACTACTCTATCAGATAGAATAGTTACCTTTATTACATGAATAGTACAATGACAACAGTAATTTTAATTCTTCGGTAGATCTCAGCGCGATCAGAATGTCTGCGCCTCTATAGTATCCACACAAACAAGTTTCCTGATCATCACACGAACTTAGATTCGGAGAAGAACCGGTGCTAGACACTTTAGGAGGTTCGGCCAAGAGAATAGGAGAAGAAGACTAAAAATCGAATACTCAAAAGTCATCAAAAATAATCCTTTTGTACTCATCCAATGAATACCAAATGTCTTTTTTCTTCTGATCTTCCTTCTTCAATTCATGATTAATCCAAATTAATCATCATTATTCTTCTTTAATGAGTGGATTCAATTGAATCTAACTCAATGAGTCTAATTCGAATTACACTCAATCCAATGATTGGATTCATTTATGTTTAACCCAATGAGTCTAATTCAGATTAGACTCAATCCAATAACCCTATGGTTTATCATATTTTAGTCAAACTAAAATTGAACCTATCTCTAAATCAATATGTTCTTTATATGTAACACAAAAGATTCTCATAACGTTGGCAATGTATCTAAAATAATATTTTAGATACATAAGTAATGAGTAGCATCTAGCAAGGCATCATTTCTACCCAAGTGATGAAAATGTCGAGATCCAACCTAACCTTTCTGTGTCTATTATATTGTATGACTTGGTTCTTCTATCCTTAATATCTAGATTGATCGATGAGGCACAGACCATGTCATCTTCTTATCAATTTTTATGTTTCTTGATCTCCAAGTAGACTTACTTAACCAAATTAGTTCAATATCTCATATTGACTTATTTGAGCATGACCATGTATTTTAGTAGTCCTACTTATTCAAGAGGCCCATAGTTATTACTTCCATCATATGAAAGAGATAGATCCCATCTATATCATTCACATCCTTTCGTATAACTTATTGTATATCCGGTGATTGACTTTATAGTCCACCTTGTTACAGGTGACAGTTGTCAATACTAAAGTACATAACTCCTTATATAGGGAACTGTAGTGACATCAAGTCAAAGGACTATTCATACCAATAGTCATTATGAGAAAGTTTATAACACTCATATAACGATCCATGAAATATTCTCATGATGAGTCAATTCAGTACATATTCTCTAATATATACTCATGTGTCAACTTGATATCTTATATCCATGACTTATGAGTTTAATCATCAATTGACATACATGCTAGTCTCAATGTACTAATATTATCCTTGTATATTAGTGTTTGACTAGGAATAGATAATCATTTAAAATTTTTATTCTTTGCTTCATTCACTACATTCTTAGCCTCTTTCTTTGCTATTATATATTTTAAAAAAAATCCTCATTCTTACAAATATATAATTCCTTATAAGTTGTTCATTTTCTTTCACTTTCTCTTGTAATTTCTCATTCCACCATCAAGATTCCTTATTTAGTGGTGCATGTCTATTTGACTCATCGAGTACACTCTTAGCCATTATTTTTAACTTTGATACCATCTTATCCCATGTTGTATTAGAGTCACTATATATTTCACTTAATACTTGTACTCATACATTCTCCTTAAATATATTTTACTTCCCATCCTTTGACTTTCACCACTTAATTTTAGGAGTCATGTATATTTCCTTTCTATTGATATTATGCTTGAGGAGTATATCCAATATTATTAACCTATGTTGGGTAGTTAAGCTTTCTCCAGGGATGACCTTGCAATCTTTACAAAACTTTCTATCCTTCTTCCTAATCATATGAAAGTCAATTTATGATTTATTATTCTCATTTTTAATGTGACTAAATATTTTTCTATTTTTCTTAAAAAATGTATTATCTAATATAAGATTATATGCTATTGCAAAATCTAACTAGTTTTCTCTTCTTCATTTCTCGTTCCAAACCCATAACCCCCATGTATCCTCTCATATTCCTTATTTTTCACTCCGACATGCTCACTTAGATCACCTCCTATTAAAATCATTTCATTTGGTGGAATGTTTTGTAATACTTCATCTACGTCATCCCAAAACATTGATTTGATAGCTTCATCTAATCCTACTTGTGGTATAAATACGCTAATTATGTTCATAGTTTCTTTTGACAATAATCTTAAGGGCTATAATTCGATCTCATTTTCTAACTACTTCTACAACTTATTCTTTAACAGACTATCTACAACAATACCTACACTATTTCTTGATTTACTCTTTTCTGTGTACCATAACTTAAAACCTAAGTTATCTATCATCTTTGCCTTCTTATATACCCATGTTGTCTCTTTTACACACAAAATACTAAATTTTTTTTCTAATCATTATATCTACTATCTCTATTGATTTACCATTGAGGGTTCTTATATTCTATATTCTAAATCTTAGACTATTAATTTTCCTATCATATTTATTTTTATTGAACCAATGGTGTGAGAACTCTTGCCAATTTAATACTATATCCAAGTTCTCATGGAGATGTAGCGGTCATTGCCGATATGTTACAGTCAGACCGTATAATGTGAACTTTTATATATTTAGTACTACAACCGAGCTCTAGAGATGTAGAGATCCTTGTTGAGACGTCACAGTCGGTCTTTACAATACGTTCCTTCCGGGGAACAACTAAGTATTAGCACAATAGTTTAATGGATCCATTAATTGAATATTTACCATAGTTTTAATGTTAGCTGGCAACTTTACGCAACCCTCCTCCTTTATCCGGGCTTATGATTGACCATGACTGGTTCATCATACATGGAGTTTAAATTTTAATACTAAAAAATATAAAAATTTTAATAATACTAACTAAAATTTGAATACTAAAAATGTAAAACTAAATCTTAAAATTAATTATAATAAAGTACCCTTTAATTATGAAAAATAAATAAATAACAATTTCAAAATTAAATTCTAAAATATAAGAAAATAAATTCACAAATTTTAACAAGTCAAATGAACTTAATTATCCCAAAATTAAATGTTAAAATGAATTATCATCAAGATCCATTTAATTATGGAACAAAAAATAATTAAATAAAATTTTTAAACATTAAATTAAAAACTTAAAAAAATAGACAAACAAATTAATACTTTGAAAATAAAATAAATAAACGAATCCATGAACATATGATAAAGTACCATTTAATTATGGAACTAATTAATAAAATTTACCCAATAAAACTTTAAAATTAGTAAAAAACTAAAATATGTCAAAGTAAATTGACATATTCACGGATCCATACAAATTATATCCAATCAAGAATTTGATACATTTTTAGAAATCAATAATTATAAATTGATTGACTTGCTTGAATCATTGCTTACTTTCCATGTACATATATATTTTCAATTAATTCCTTTATGTTTATTTATATCATGTTATGTCATATATGCTAACCTTATTTTTTTTAATGCTTAATGTAGAATGGTTAGATAGTAAAATGATTATTTAACACTTTCCAACATAGTATCAGGATGAGACGACATGATAGTACGTTTGACAAGTTTAGTCTAGGTAGTTAGGTGGGGTAAGAAATACCCTACTTGGTCAGCTTAGCTAAGTAGAAATAGCTGAAGCTACCTTATCATATTCTAGACTAGTTAAACAAGAATTTTTCAATAAGTAGGTTAAATATATAATTTCTTAAAATGACTTTGTGTAAGGAAGTGGTTATTACTTCAATATCCAAGAAGGCCACTATATCTCACCTTGACTTGAATGCTAATTTTTGAAATGTGTATTTAACAGACTAACGACTAAATCTAAATCTGACACAAGGTTAAACAACCTATCAAATTCAAAATTAAATTTTAAATCTAAGTATAATTGAAAGTCATCTCACAAAATTTATAAGGTTACAATGATTGATAGTATTACAATACTTATAATGGATGAAATGACAAGTACTATTAAATTAAAAATATTTTGAAAAAGATTTTGAAAACTTATAAAATAATTTCTTATAATTATTTTTAAAATAGTGATTCAATATAGTAATATTTTAATATATTTCATGTTTCATTGGATGTATTATATTAATAATTTTTGAAAATCTATATACTTGGAAAATAATGATTGTTGATTAGCACTTAAAATTAAGATACATAGGTCAAATTAGAGAATCTAGGCCCTTAGATACTTAGATAGATTTTCTTTTGGATAATAAAGATAACTAGGATGGGTCAGGTTATAGGGAGATACCTTTGAAAAAAAATTAAAAAATAGTTTTAGAAATTCTTAAAAATGTTACGAAAATTCTTTGAAAATATTTGAATAATACTTGAAATCATATAAAACATTTGAAAATCATTGCAAATAGTTGAAATATCCTTGAAAAATCTATGACAAATATTTGAAACATATTTGAAACATCTTTGAAAATTTTGAAAAATTCTTTGAGAAACATTTGAAAAATCATTGCAAATATTTGAAAAAAAAACTTGAAAAATTTTTAGGTACAGAGTAAAAATTTCTTGAAAATCCTTAAAATACTTAAAAGAAAAATAAAAATTAGTTTTTGAAAGCATTATCGTATCTTTAAAATACTCTAAGTGTTTCTAAGTTTTTTTTTAAATTATTTTTCTTATGTTCTTTAAAAAATATTCCACGCACTTATTTATTATCTTTTGGAAATATATTTTTAAAAAATTATTTCAAAAATGTATTGTTGGTGCATAACCTAAGGATACCTTAGGTAAATATATTTGATGTCTATCAAAGAGAGAAAGTGGACCCTAAGTTAGAAAAATCGTGTAGACCTCAGTTTGGAAAAAAAACCATTAAGACCTAAGTCTAACTTAAGATTATTGTAAAACATCAAAAAAGGAGAGATTGTTAGTGCAATCAACCTTCAAGGTTTTGATGTTTGACAATATATCAATGTTTGGTCAAATTTAACCAAGAGTTAATCCAAACAGAACTTGATATTTGGAATAGAGAAGTCTAGTTAGGTCAAGGTTGACCAAATGACTAGTAAAAAAAAGTCTTGTCAGGTTAGGGTTAACTAGATGACTAGCAAAGAGAAGTGTAGTTAGGTCAAAGTTGACTAGATGACTAGTAAAGGGAAGTCCTAATTGGAGGTTAGGTAAGGAAAAGACCTAGTAGATTAGTAAGAACTAGATGTTAGGAAAAAGCTTAGTCAGGTCAAAGGTTTACTGGATGACTAGCAAGGGAAGTCCTAATAGAATGTTAGGCAAAAGTCCAGGCAAGTCAAGGTAATCGGATGTTTGGTAGGGGTGAGTAGTCTATCAAGTGACTAGAAAGTCCAAGTAGGTCAAGCTGACCAGATGCTTGGCAAAGGAAAACCCTAAAGAAGTGATCTTTAGGTAGAAGTCTTGGAAGAGTGAATTCCAATAAAAATATAAGCCTAGTAGGTCAGATAGACTTACTAGATTAGGCTAAGTTGCTTGTTTATATAAGGATGCTTGTCTTGTAGGAATTAGGAGTTGGAAGTAAGACTGGGAAGTAAGACTGGGAGTAGACAGATGCAAACTAGACTCGGCCAGATAATTGGAATTGATTTTGCAATGCAAACTACTCCAAGTGCCCTGAAAAACTCTGGATGTCTCGGAGGTTCGAGCACCTTGAACAGCTCCGGGTGCCTCAGAGGTCCGAGTGCCCCTAGAGATCGGGACTATTGGATTAGGTGTACCAACTAGAGGGGATGAATAGCCTGCAATTTAAAATTACACTTCTCTTGATACTTACTTAGCAAAGATACACTTAATTAATTAAAAATAAATAATAAAATCATAAAGTAAGAGGTAGAAGGTTACTTAGTTATAATTTAAGTGGTTGTTAATCCAAGACAAGTGGAAGCACTAACAAACTCTTTCTTCGACAATGTCAGAGGCTGAGAACCACCTTACAATAGTTAGAAGCTTAGAAATGAAGTGCAGAAATGAGTACATAGTGTGTTAATGATCTCCTAGCTTTAGGGTATCATTTATAAGCCTTTGGTCAAAAGATAGTGTTGTTGATGTGGCATTAGAGGTGCTTCTAATGACATCCATGGAGCCTCCAATGAGATAGAATCTCATCTGCATCGCAAAACCTCATCAACGATTTTGTGGCATTGATGTATTACCGCAAGTGCACAGTTGTCGTCAAGTAATAAAATTTATAAGTTGATCCCACGAGGATTGAGGATTAAATGCTAATTAGTTTTGCACTTTGAATTTAGCTAGACAACAATCGATAAACATTGTTTTGGATTTTCAACTAAAATGCAAAAATAAAAGTAAAGAAAGATAATTGGGGAAGCCCTTAGTTTAGAAAGTGTTCTATGTCGAATGTTTCATTGTAATGGTAGGTCGTGTTATGAATTCACCCCTTTCTAGTTCTCCACTTGTATGTTTGTAGGACAGTCTAAACTACTACCAAATTCCACCCCGTGATGGTGTATTGGAGTACTTCGCCTGCCAATAACCAAGTATGCCATCAAGTGAAAAAGTAACGTAGAGAGTCCGGGTTTTCAGTAGAGTACCTCCTATCACAAGGTCTCCCCTAGGTGTACGTCTCTAGATTACATAGGTCACTTGCCTAGAATATGATTAGGGGAAATCCATTAGGTCAAGTGATAGACTTCTCCATACATAGAATCATTCTCCCTTAGGAGGTTACATTCCATATAGAAGGATAGTTACCTTAGATACTCAATGTTAAACAAGTATCCTAAGGTCATGCCGAGCTATATCAGAATGTACACTCAAAAGAGATAACAATTTATGCATCTGATCAATAAAAATTCAGGTTCATGTCCAACCCCAATTATAGACACACTGTAATGTATCTAACACAGAGATAAAATCTATGGATATAAAAATGCAGTCTAGATAGATAAATTCATGCTTAAAAGGGTAAGCTTACTTGCTAGCATTTCATCGAACATAATATATGCCATACAAGCATCGTCAAATAAGGAAATTGACAATTCAATAGAGTTTACAATATTCCACACATTATAATTTCTCCCTATGCCCTAGAACAATAAAAATCTACTCCATAAGTTGAAGATCTACAATCCAAGAGTCCAAATACATAAGAATTTCAATAACCCTAAAGGAAGTGAGGAAAAACTTATCCTTGATGTCGAGTGAAGCCCTCGAATGAAGATCTTAGAGTGTCGATGAGGATGGAGCAGTAGGATGGCCTCAGATTGCCAAATGACACCTTCGAGTGCAAGGATATGACGTAGATGGTCCCTTCTTGCCTTGCTTCCTCTCCCTAGCTAGGAGATGAAGTGCCCCTTTTAAAGAGGTGAGGCACGGGGTGGTCGTGTCTAGAGACACGGTATAAACGCTGCTTAGGCATTTGGCTGTGCCATTTGGTACAGCCAAAGCCAACTTGTCTCAGGCACAAATTGTTGGCGCTGGGAATTCTGTTATGTTTAACTTTCCTGTACAAAAAAAATTGTACAAGTAAAGAACTATTCCTAGCAACCCGCACGTTCGATTAGACATGTGTTTGATAAATCAAGCAAGATCTTGATTGATCAAAGTGCACCTTGATCGAAGCACAAGATTGCTGGCCTCTTGTGTTGGTATTCAAATTGATATCCAAAATCGACATGAAGAAAATAAAACCAATTATGTAGCGGAATTAAAGAATTAGTTGTACCTTTCTTCGTAGCTAAAGACCTCAAGATCTTCTGCCGTATTCCTCTTCTCTTCTTGGACGTCGTGTGGGTGATGATCTAACAAGACAAAACACTCGAACCTTTCTTCTTGAATCCAAACTTTCAGCCACCAGGAAATACTAGAATAGGATGCCTTCTTTTCTTCTTCTTCTCCTCCAAGCAACCAACCACCAAGGGCTTCCTCTCTTCTTCTTCTTCTCCTTTAAGTCGTGACCACCAAGGTGAAATAGGCACCGGCCCTAGAGGGAAGAAAAGGAGGGAGAAGAGGATATATGCCGTCGACCCTAGGGAAGGAAAAATAAAGAGGAAGGGGTCGACCACAAGAGAATAGAAGAGAGTCTTAGGTTATTATTTTTGGGGAGAACCCCCTCCTCTTCTTTTATATTCTTTTCAGGCGACTAAAAAGGAAAGATTTTAACAACATTTTATTTAAAAAAATTCTCCTTTTTATTCCTATTATGGATGGTTACAAAAAGGAAAGATTTTAATAAAATTAAAATCTCTCTTTTGAACTATTGTAAATAGTTATAAAAGGAAATAATTTTTTAACAAAATTATGTTTTAAATAAAACCTTTCTTTTATTACTATTATGGTCGCCCCCTTGCTTGGGCACCAAGCAAGGATGTGGTCGGCCCCTTTCTTGGGTAGGAAGCAAAACGAAAACGGGTGAATGCGAGGCTTTATAGAGGCTACAATAGGGACCGAGAGGAGGAATTGGTTTTGGCCTCCTGATGGACTTGAGCTTCCTGTGTTTGACCTGAACACCCAACTCAAGTTCATTAATAATAACTCATACCACTAAAAAGTTATTATTGAACTACCACACCAATCTCATATTACAATATGGGCTCCTTCTTATCATGAGTGTGTTAATCTCCCTGTGTTTAAGATATCGTATGTCCGTTAATTAAATGATTTACTGACAACTCACTTAATTAACATCCGACTCCAAGAGTAGTACCACTCAACTTTATTATCATGTCGGACTAAGTCCACCTGCAGGGTTTACATGATAAACCTTATGAGCTCCTCAAGGGGGCATCATCAACTTAGATAAATAGGACAGAGTTTTCTTTTATAATTAACAACATACCGTATAAATATCACTATCTCCCAACTCATCGGGCCTATTGATTTAGTGAATACATCTCACTCATTGATAAGTCAAAGAAATAAATACTAAGTGTAGGTACTTGCTATTATATCGTGATTAAGAGAACACACGTCCATAATAACAGAGGTTCTATTCTTTTATGCAGTCAGTATAAATCGAACAACCTCAAATGGTTCTGCTCAATACACACATAGTGTACTAGTGTAATTTTATAGTCAAGATAGACTAATACTAAATTACACTACAACCGTTCCAATGGTTTGTCCCTATCCATCTCGGTCGTGAGCTACTATTTATAAGGAACTGATAACATGATCTTTTGTGTGGCACCACACACCATATTATGTATAATATAAATTAAATGGACAACTGCATTAATATATAAATAAATATAAAATGTAACATTTGACCAAAGTGATTCTCATTTCAAAATATAAATATTCATACAGAAAGCTAGTCTTTTAGTATATATTCTAACAATCTCCCACTTATACTAAAAGACTATGTTGTCATATATACTGCCCTATATATGATTCTCATCCCCTCAACATGCCCATCAAAAGCTCTCGCCGGAAGGGCCTTAGTGAAAGGATCTGCTAGGTTATCTGCTGATGTAATCTTGTCGACAACAACTTCTCCTCGCTTCACGATGTCTTGTATCAAGTGGTACTTGCGCTCAATGTGTTTACTTGCTTTATGGGCACGTGGTTCCTTCGAGTTTGTTACTGTACCACTATTATCACAATAAATTGTGATAACTTTGGGCAAACCAGGAATCACATCTAAGTCCATCAAGAAGTTTTGAGCCATACAGCTTCTTTGGCTGCCTCAGAGGCTGCCACATACTCAGCTTCCATGGTGGAGTCTGAAACGCATTTCTACTTAACACTCCTCCATGTTATGGCTCCACCTCCTAAAGTAAACACATACCCTGAGGTTGACTTACTAGTGTCCCTATCTGATTGGAAGTTCGAATCTATGTAACCCATAGGGAGCAAATCATCTGCCTGGTAAACTAGCATATAATCTCTAGCCCTTCTCAGGTACTTTAATATATGCTTTACAACATTCCAATGTCTTGGTCCTGGGTTACTTTGATATCTGCTAACCTTGCCCACGACAAAACAGATATTTGATCTCATACATAGCATTGCATACATTAGGCTTCCTACAGTCGAAGCATAAGGAATTGCCTTCATCTCCTCTATCTCCTTTGGTGTCTTAGAAGACATCTCTTTAGATAAAGGTACTCCATGCTGAAAAGGTAAAAATCCTTTCTTGGAGTTTTGCATGCTAAAATGAGCTAGGATAGTATCGATGTATGAAGTATGAGATAAACATAACATCCTTTTCTTGCGATCCCTTATTACTTTGATCCTAAGAATATGTCCACATTCTCCCAAGTTCTTCATATCGAACTGCTTGGATAACCATACCCTTACATCTGACAACACTTTGACATTGTTGCCAATGAGCAAAATGTCATCTACGTATAGTACAAGAAATACCACCACGTTTTTGTCACATTTTTTATATAAACAAGACTCTTCCGGACACTGAATGAATCCATATGAATGGATCATTTCATTAAACCGGATGTTCCAAGATCTTGAAGCTTTCTTTAGTCCATAAATGGACCGATTGAGCTTATAAACTAGATGCTCTTTGCCCTTTGCAATGAACACCTCGGGTTGTTTCATATGGATATTTTCTTCAAGACTTCCATTAAGGAAAGATATCTTGACATCCATTTGCCAAACCTAATAATCCATATGAGCAGCAATAGATAAAAGAATCTGGATAGACTTAAGCATGGCTACCGACGAAAAGGTTTCCTCGTAATCGATTCCCTCTTTCTGAGTATACCCCTTCGCAACAAGCCTTGCTTTAAAGGTTTCCACCTTCCCGTCTACCCCTCTTTTCCTTTTGTAGACCCATTTACATCCAATGGCTTTTACACCATTTGGTGGTTCTACAAGCTCCCAGACTTGATTAGAATACATATATTTTATTTCAGAGTTCATTGTACTTTGCCAAGATGTTGCATCTTTATCTTGGAGTGCTTCATCATATGTCCAAGGATTAGGTTCATGTTCACCAGGGATCAAGTCCGAAGACTCTCCCAAAAATATTAATCTATCAGGTTGCCAAACAACCCTCCCACTATAACGAGGCACTACCTGTAATTGTGCATCATTTGTGACACATATTGTAATTTCTTGTGGTATCTCATCTTGTACCGTTGGTACTAAATTAGACGTGTCCTCTCTTATTTCCTCAAGAACAATTTTACTCATGGGCTTGTGGTTCATTACATAGTCCTCTTCTAAAAATTGGGCATTGGTGCTAACAATGACCTTCTAATCTTTAGGACTATAAAACAAGCCACCTTTCGTTCCTTTAGGATAACCCATAAACAAGCAAACTTCTGTACGTGATTTCAACTTATCAGCATCTCCCTTCAGCACATGTATTGGACTACCCCAAATCTGAATGTGTTTCAAACTAGGCTTACGCCCGTTCCACAATTCTGTGGGAGTAGAGGGTACTGACTTAGAAGCTACCAAGTTCAGAATGTACACTGTCATTTCCATAGCATATCCCCAAAATAAATTTGGTAATTCTGAATAACTCATCATCGATCTAATCATTTTTATAAGAGTCAAATTCCTTCGTTCTGCCATACCATTCTGTTGGGGTGTACCAGGTGCAGATAATTGCGATTAAATCCTGGCCTCTGATAAGTAATTCCTAAACTCTCCTAAGAGGTACTCTCCCCCAAGATCAGACCTGTAATGACCGCACCTCTTAACCCTGACTCAAGACTCGGACGTTACTCCTACTTTAGTTACCTTCTAAAGACATCGTTATATGCACACAGCTTGATCCAGAGATCTACTCTGAACTTGTTTCGACTGTTGTATCTTGTTTGAAATGATGCGGAGCTGAGGTGAAGTCTAGAGCTGCTAAAGGGTCCGGACCATGTGGTGATGGCCAACCGTGTAGGCTTATTAGACCCGAAACTCGGCACGGTCGTGTATGGCACATGACCATGTAAGGTCCTTCCTGCTGAAGTAGGGCACGACCGTGTGGCTCACACGGTCGTGTTACCATGATAGAGAGGGAGAGGGGCATGACCGTGTGGCTCACATGGCCGTGTCACCTTCGGTTGAGAGGTAAGGGGTGTACGGCCGTGTGAATCCACACAACTATGTCATTTTAGCCGAGAAGAAGAGGTGCATGGCCGTGTGACTTCACACGGCTGTGTCACTGATAAGGAAATCTGTCACATCCGCTTTGCTCAAATTGTACAAATGTATTTCCACTGAACCCCTTACTTTCGCAATAATGTTGTAGTAACGAACCCAGGATCGATCTCTCGAGGAACAAACGATTGGATGTAATCTTAGGATCGTATTTATTCCTATTTTTGGGGTTTTTAATATGAAAATGGGGGTTTGAACTTTGAGTCTAAATCTAACAAAGGAAAAGCACAGCAAATAATAAATTAATCTAATGCATAAATGAAATCCTAACTATGTACCAATAATCAAATCACAACGCATTGTCACCCTACGTGTGATTAAACCATCAACACACACTTAAACTAAATATGAAATAATGAGACACAATTGAATTCTAACCTAAAGCAGAATTTAAACCCTAATTTAAAACTTAACAACTAACTAAGCATCAAACAAGAATAAAACTAAATGTATCAATGAAATTACAACTACCAAACATGAATTAAACTTCAACAAAACAAAGAAATGCTAAATTGAAATGATAAGAACTTAACAAACATAAAAGGAATATGTTATAAGCTATAAAAAACAATAACAAAGCTAAATAAACCCTAACCGATCCAACTCACAACCAATCCATACAAGTTTCACACTCTTGCCGTCACACAAGAGTGTCAAAGTCGAGACCACCCAACTCTGGCACTCAACGAAGAATATTAATTGCGTATCAACTCCAAGTATGCTCAGCAACGCCGACGGACCACCCCCGACGAGCTAGAACAACCCGGAACCCCATGAATGGCCGAAAATCTATATTTCTGCTACCCGGAGCTCTCTGGATCTGGGATGATGTTGCGGACTGCGGATGGGCATCGGATGAAGCTCTATAACGCCGGCGGACCACCTCCAAGTGCCACTGATGAGAATTGGAGTCGCCGATTGGAAGACCACCTCCAAATCTGGCGAAAACAGAGGAACACCAGGAGCAGATTTCCGCCGGAGAGAACACCCAACGACAGTTCTAGATGATCGGGATGATGTTGCCAAGAAGCTCTCCACCGAGGTTGAAGCTTGAGAGGTTGATTGGAGAAGGAATCGGAGCCGAAATCTCAGAGATGCCGCGGGACGTGAAGCTATGCGGAGGAAGAGATCGACGAAGGCACTATAGCACTGTAGCTTCTCTTCTGAATCAGATCTGGATCTGATCGGAGGGCTGGGATTGATTTGCAGCTAAATCAACGGTGAAAGTTTGCCCAAAATTCAATCTGAAGGTACTGATCTTGCTCTAGGGTCAGGATCTACTCTCCCTTAGGTCGGATAAACCAGATCTTCACTGGATGATTCAGATCTGGCCAATCTTCGATGAATGGTCCAAATTAATTCGGGCTTGATCAATGGCTGTATGAACTCAGATCTGAATCAATACCTCTGGATCTTCATCTATGGCTGAGATCTCCTCCCCATTAGGTTGGATGGCCAGATCTTCAACGGATGGTCCAGATCTCTCCTATTCTTGATAAACGGCCCATAATGCTTCAAAGCTTGATCTTCTCGTTTGAACTCCGATTCGAGCCCAATTTCAGGCCAAATAGATCCAAACCCAAGATCCTTTGATGACTACAAAATAAGAATCAAATATTAGCATCAAATAACTCAAAAATATAATAATTTGCAATTAGGTCCAAAATAGATACAATGCACAAAATATGATGTAATCATGATTTAAACCTATAAAATCAACATCAAACCATGCATATATGAATCAAAATAATGCAATGAAATCATGTTTATCAAATCCCCCACACTTAGTCTTGAACGTCCCGTGAAAGTAAAGAAAACTCAAAATCATCTCCATAGAAAATTCTCTAGCAATATCTAAAAGATAGTAAAAAGAATTTAACTAAGATCATCTTAAAAATCACTAACAATCATGAATACAATCCAAACAATAATCAGTAGGTATGGTAGTTTTAATCCAATTGAAAAATTAAGCAAGTTGCAATCTCACAAGGAATTTACCTAATCAATCTCTCACACTCAAACATGTGTATAAGTGGAGCGCACTCAATGTCACTCACAACATTTCACTACCATAAGCTTGCTTATTTTATAATTCTCCACCACTATAAACATAGCATACATGAATCAAAAGGATTTTATCAACAAGAATTGAAATGGAAAAGAACAATGAAAGTGGATGAAATAGGCAAAAAGAAAAGAACTCAATGAAAAATTGAAGAGATGAGAGTATTGGAGGAATATAATTGATGAGTTGATAAATTTGATGTGTAAAGAGATGAATACCATTTGTTGTTACCAATTCAAAATATCAAGCTAACCTCCCCTTCAATTTGATGGCAAACAAAGAATCTTGATACTCTATCTTCCACTTGATACTCTCTTGATGTGCCAATTTTTTTTCTCACTGTTTTTGCTCTTTTTCCACTTCAATTCCAGCATTTAAACTCAAATCATCTCAAATCAACTAATGAATAAGGAATCCCTCCCCCACACTTAAAACACTGGTCATCTCGGACAATAAAATACATCATTCTATTCACTTATTTGATACTAATCTTGCCACTGTTTCCTAATTCTGCATATTTTCTTTTTCTTTCTTTCCCTGTTTCTGTGTCAATCTGATTTGGTAACTGAACTTTCATGTTTTGAATCATAAAAGTCGTGAAGAGAAGATAACACCAAGAAATTAAGTGTTGTATTGAAATTTCCTGCCAATAAAGAACTTGCATCCACAATTTGGCACACCTCTTTTGCTCTTCCAAAATCTTACAGAAATGCCAAATGCAGAAATATGCATTTCCTGAATTCTTTACTCAACTGAATCCTGTTGAAAAATATGAAGGAAACTGAAAATGATAAAAGATCATCCAATTACTTCAATTTGAATTATATCAGGAGTTCAGATTCAATTATTCATGTGTGAAGAAAACTACAGGAACATTCAAAATTTGAAGTGCATCTTCTGCATTGACATCACAAAATGCAGATTACTGCAGATTCATGCTTCTGCATCTGCAAATTCTGATTACTGCCTTTATACCAGCCTCCAACATTCTATTTCTTGCATTTCTCCTTGGAAGCAATTGCATTGTAGAGAAAGAAAACCAAATAATAATGCTAGAATAAGAGCTTCACTTAAGCTTCTTCTGTTAAATTCCTGAAAGCATGCTCCTCAAATCTGTTCCTTTCTGCAGGTTAATGTATCATTCTGTGCCTACAGTGAACATGTCTTTTTCTTTTCATTTGTTCGACTTCCAAACTGAAATTATAATCTTAGAATGAAATATCACTGAACAACTTGAAACCCATCACTGTCCAACAACTAAACACAATGAAACTGAGCAGTTGCAGAAACTCAATTCCATATAAATCAATAGCATTTAGTTTGAAATGATTCTGGAAATTCAGGAATTCAGATACAAAGAAGTTTCATTTCAGTTCTTGAAACAAGAAGGCATTGAGTGATACATCATAGTTTCAGAAATCCAAAATCTATTGTGAAATCTGTTGCTGCTGTAATCTGTTAATGGATTCTGATTCTGTAACCTGCTACTACAAATTCCAACATCAAGCATTGTAAGTCAAAGAAAATCAATATTTCAGCTCCATGAAGTACCAATTCAAACTCCATGCACTTGCAACAGGCAGAGTAGAACTTGCTGCCCAGATAGATCTCAGAAATTGACTCCAAAGCTGTAAATTTTTTATTCTCTACTTCTTGTAGTGTAGTGTCCTTTGCACACATCAGATGGTTTCAATGTTACCAAGTTTAGTAGCCCAGGTGTAATATAACAAAAATTAAAACTGAAGTGCTGCACAAAATTTAGAACTAAAAAACAGAACTGAGGAACACTAGTAAATAAAATTAGAAGACTCAGGAACAAATAAAATCAAACCATGGATATATAAACATGCAAGCAATCATAACAACAAAATTTCTAGGTTTTCCAAAATAAAAACAATCCTAAAATTACCAAACATTGCATATTTTCCCTGGCAACGACGCCAAAATTTGATAAGCGAATCTGTCACATCCGCTAATCAAATTGTACAAATGTATTTCCACTGAACCCCTTAATTTCACAATAATGTTGTAGTAACAAGCCCAGGATCGATCTCTCGAGGAACAAACGATAGGATGTAATCTTAGGATCATATTTATTCCTATTTTTGGGATTTTTAATATGAAAATGGGGGTTTGAACTTTGAATCTAAATCTAACAAAGGAAAAGCACAGCAAATAAGAAATTAATCTAATGCATAAATGAAACCCTAACTATGTACCAATAATCAAATCACAACGCATTGTCACCCTACGTGTGATTAAACCATCAACACACACTTAAACTAAATATGAAATAACGAGACACAATTGAATTCTAACCTAAAGCAGAATTTAAACCCTAATTTAAAACTTAACAACTAACTAAGCATCAAACAAGAATAAAACTAAATGTATCAATGAAATTACAACTACCAAACATGAATTAAACTTCAACAAAACAAAGAAATGCTAAATTGCAATGATAAGAACTTAACAAACATAAAAGGAATATGTTTTAAGCTATAAAAAATAGTAACAAAGCTAAATAAACCCTAACCGATCCAACTCACAACCAAATCATACAAGTTTCACACTCTTGCCTCACACAAGAGTGTCAAAGTCGAGACCACCCAACTCTGGACCTCAGCGAAGAATATCAGTCGCGTATCAGCTCCAAGTATGCTCAGCAACGCCGACGGACCACCCCCGACGAGCTAGAACAACCAGAACCCTATGAATAGCCGGATATTTTGATTTCTGCTACCCGGAGCTCTCTGGATCTGGGATGATGTTGTGGACTACGGATGGGCATCTGATGAAGCTCAATAACGCCGGCGTACCACCTCCAAGCGCCACTGATGGGAATCGGAGTCGCCGATTGGAAGACCACCTCCAAATCTGGCGAAAACAGAGGAACACCAGGAGCAGATTTCTGCCGAAGAGAACACCCAACGACGGTTCTAGATGATCGGGATGATGCTGCCAAGAAGCTCTCCACCGAGGTTGAAGCTTGAGAGGTTGATTGGAGAAGGAATCGGGGCTGAAATCTCAGAGATGCCGCGGGACACGAAGCTGTGCGGAGGATGAGATCGACGAAGGCACTGTAGCACTGTAACTTCTCTTTTGAATCAGATCTGGATCTGATCGGATGGCTGGGATTGATTTGGAGCTAAATCAACGGTGAAAGTTTGCCCAAAATTTGATCTGAAGGTACTGATCTTGCTCTAGGGTCTGGATCTACTCTCCCTTAGGTCGGATCGACTAGATCTTCACTGGATGGTCCAGATCTGCCCAATCTTCGATGAAAGGTCCAAATTAATTTGGGCTTGATCAATGGCTGTATGAACTCAGATTTGAATCAAAACCTCTGGATCTTCATCTATGGCTGAGATATCCTCTCCATTAGGTTGGATCGGCCAGATCTTCAACGGATGGTACAGATCTCTCCTATTCTTGATAAACGGCCCATAATACTTCAAAGCTTGATCTTCTCGTTTGAACTCTGATTTGAGCCCAATTTCGGGCCAAATAGATCCAAATCAAAGATCCTTTGATGCCTACAAAAAAAGAATCAAATATTAGCATCAAATAACATAAAAATAGAATAATTTGTAATTAGGTCCAAAATAGGTATAATGCACAAAATATGATGTAATCATGATTTAAACCTATAAAATCAACATCAAACCATGCCTATATGAATCAAAATAATTCAATGAAATCATGGTTATCAGTCACCTCGGCCGAGACAAAGGGGTGCACGGCCGTGTGTGTCACACGACCGTGTCACTCCAACCGACAGGAAGGTGTGCATAGCCGTGTATGCCACACAGCCGTGTCACCTGAGCCGAGGAGGAGAATGGCGAGGTCGTGTGACTCCACACGGTCATGTCACGGGCCGTGTGGAGGTCACCTCCTGCTCAATAAAAGACTCATTCTCTCCTTTTTACTCAACCTTGGCTACTACACTATCCCCTCACTTGAGGGAGAGTTTTTGACACACTAATTACTATCAACTGACAATTCATCATAAGAAATTCTTAGTGGTATTACTTGCATAGTCAAAAGGTAGGAAGGTACACTAAAACCCAATTTAACACATTTCCTTGCACCTACAAGTTCCAGGATCTTCTTCCACGGTTTCGTCACACACACACCACCAAGCACTGCCCCTACCGCCTCCACTTACTTGAGCTTTCCTTTACCTTTATCTGCAGTATAAGGAAATGCAAACTATAAGCAAACGCTTAGTAAGCACCATCTACTCACAAAGAATATCAAGCATTAAAACAAGAACATGCTTTTCAAATCTGCTTGCGGAAAAACACAAAGCTCGTACTAAAACATATAGTTCAAAAATCTGAACATGACATGCATTTTAAATAGGTTTATCATGCAAGAACCTCAACTTGAAAACCATGCTAGGAATATAAACATGCAAAAGCAACATAAGTCTTGTTGTATTTGTGAGATCTCGAAAAATTTAAATAAATAGGGTTATTTCAGAAATAGCCTTATAAAATTTTTCTGGAATTTATAGAAATTTTCTGGGAATTTTTCGGATCTCGTACGACGGGTTTTGAGGGGGATCAATTACGGGTACAGATAAAGCCTGTTTGGGATACCCGTTTAAGTGAGGAAATATTGATTATATAAATTCTATTCCCTTTTTCTTTTTATTTCTTTTCTCCCCCAAAACCCCATCGTCGATCCTTTTTCCCAACCTCTCGCGATCCCGACTCTTTTCCCCTCTCTGCCTCGACACGATTCCGACCTCCCACTTCTTCTCTGTTCCCTCTTCTCTCGCGGACGACTCAACGCCGAGGCCGGAGGAGGCTCGTCACCGGAGCTCGATGGTGCCGAGGAAGACAAGCGGGATCTGATGTAGGGGTGCTGTTCGGTGGATTCGGCGGCCTAGTGTCGACGACGAGGTGGCTAGGGCACAACAGGTGCACGATCTGTGTCGTCCCTAGCCTATCAACCTTCGTTTCTTCTCCACGAGCTGCACACAGAGCAATCGGCATCTTCTCAGCCGGATCGGGTTGTGCGACGTCGTCCAGAGGTGATCGATAGAGGTAAGAGTTGTCGGGCATTTCATAGATTCAAGGTTTTTGTTTGATTGGGTTCTGTTCCTCATTGATTCTTCTATTCTGGTTAGGGAAAGGTATCGGATCAATTGTGCCGGATTTTTCTTGATTAGACCTTGGATCTTCACTTCTTTGCTACTGATTGAGCTCACGGGATTAGAGAGGTTAAGGTAAGATGAGTAGATTGTTTTCTTGAATTAGGTTGTTGTTGGAAAACTTGATTGATCCATGATCTTCAATCTTAATCTGATCAAGGAATTTCGGCTTGATTCATTGTTGATCCAGTGAGGTTAGTTTCTGTGATTCGGGAGGTGAATCCATCAGTGAGGTTCTGTGTTCTTGCTGTGGATCTGGAATTGGGTTCTGTGGCTTCTTGGTTCCAGCAATAACCCTTCCAACAGCAACAGCCACTTAGTTCCAGTATTGTGTTCGGCTGTGAATCGAGGTATGCGTAGGGATTTTGATTACATGTTCATACAGAGGTTTGATTTGAGGTTGTAATTAGTTGTTGATTATGATTAGATATATTTACTTAGATTTAATCTAATGGAATGATTAGGGTTAAGACAATTAACCCTAATCAACTATTGGATCTAATCTAAGTTTAGATATCTAATCTAATTGGTGATTAGAGATTAGATAACTAATCATAATTAACCATTAGATTTGATTAGGTAGATTGAGGTTGTGATTGTTGTGATTAGGGTTTTGCCCTAAATTATTTTTAGGGATTTTTATTTAGCTATTCATTTGGATTTAGCTAAATAAAATATATATGTTGATTGACGCAGGATTCTGATTCGAGACAGGCGTCTCGAAGTTGACATTGGATTAGGACTGGATTGTACCTTCTATTGGAGGTGGGTACCCTTTGACTTGTCTTTTGATACTGTCTTATGAAATGTGCACTTTATATATAATTACTAGTGATTGGTAGATTTATCACTTCCTTGGTTATAGTTTATTCGATACTTGTAGGCGGTTACTAGTGATTGATAGTTTTAGTACTTCCCCTGGTTTTAGTTTAGTTGATACCTGATACATGGTTCTACTGTTAGCTGCTATACCTTAGTATGCTTTTCTTTCTGGCTATGTTATCTGTGTTCATAGAGATAGAGGTATTTATTGCGCTTCCCTCTATCCTGGATTAGTTGATAGATATATTGGATATGTGATATTGGATTCATGTGGTTTATTATCCTTGTTATATATGTGTTTATCTTTTTGGCACCTACACATATGGAGGAGGATATGATCAGGTATGACATACTGTAGCCGCATGCACCATATTGCTTGATTGCATGCTGGGCGATTGACGACTCCATTATTGTTGAGCTCGTCGGCCGGCTACATGGACCCGCACACAATGTGTTCACTGCATGGGTAGTGGCACAGCACTCAGGGTGTGTAGGGTAGATTGCCCGGTAGTGCTCCGCTAGAACGCTCATGGGTAGCGTGACAGGAGCGTGGTTGCACACTGGGGTCCCTCCCCGTCATTGCGTACCGGGAGATGAGAGCGTTACGCTCCCTCACTATGTTTGGGGGTAGGAGGATAAGTGTACTCCGACAGCATCCCGTCCACTCAGTCACTCATCAGGGGTATTGACGGCAGAGTGCACGGTTGTCATAGCCCTACCCACTCGGTCTCGCCATTGCGTGTGAGACGGCTGAGCATGGCAGTAGGGGTGACCAGGACATGTCATTTGCATCATATGCACATATTGCGTTATTTGTGATTGATGCATTTTGGTGCTTGCATATGATTGACATGCATACAGGTTATATGCTTTTGCTCTGACTATTTTTATCTGTGTATGTTCACAGTCAGTTGTACAAGCCTCACAGGTGAGTACAGTTTATTTCAGTAATGCATTTTCTTACTATTTATTTCAGCTATGCCTATCTGTTATACTGTTATTAACTATACCTTAGTTATACCATTAGAAACTGTACTATAGATCCTATGGTTTAGGAGACTGTACCTTAGGATATTGCTAGTAGTTATATGTTGTTGTACATATCTATTGGATTACCTGCTGAGTTCTTTGAACTCACCCCGTTGTTACTATTTTTCAGGTTGAGGCCGTCGGGAGATATTCCAGTCGCTAGCCCCTTGGTCGCGAGGATTTCTAGATATCGTTTTCTGTATTCGCTTTTATACGTATACTTGTGATGTGGGTTTGTATTGTGGACTTTATGACGAACATTGGGTTTACTACTGTTGGTTTCCGCTGCGGATTTTCTCACTACTTCGTGGATTTGTTTTCTTCGTTGTAGTGGAGTAGGATGTTTACATATATCTTCGAGGATTCTATATCATTCTTCTTTATATAACTGCGTGGATTGTTCATATTATATCTGTGTAGAAATGTTGAATATAACTGCGTGGATTGTTTACTATTTGTGTGTATTGTTCCGGCCGAGTGTGGCCGAGGTATAGATATATGTATACTGAGATTCATATTGTCCGCCGTACAAGGGAGATGCTGCCGAAATTTCTTTGGACAGGGACTACCTGGGGCGTGACAATTTATTTGGTATCAGAGCAAAGTTTTGCGATACCTACTTATCGGGTTTCGGATTTACGATGCTTACTTTCGTGAGCCTTTCTCGGTATTTTCGGATTTGTCCGGATTTCCGTCGATTTTCTCGTTTCGTGATTCCGAGGCATTTTGACGAGGTTTTATTGGTTCTATTTGGGGCTAAGCAGCGACAGGATATCTCCAGACGACAAATAGGTAATTTAGGTAATTTTTCAGTTCTTATACCTGTAGTGATATCTGGGTAACATTTTCTTTACAGATATGCCACCTACACGTGTACCCAGATGTGGGCGGCCACGAAGAGGTCATAAATTCTCCCGAGACGGAGTCTTGAGAGGTCTGTAGGGTTGAGCCCGTCACTGTTTATCAGGTACGGTGCTTATCGCACCCGATAGTCCGACTTCGAGGTACCTCGACCGCACCACCAGGGTACCACCGTCAGATATTCAAGACCTCCCCAGTAGTACCGCAGATACCCCTCTAGCCGCTCTGCTACTACGACTTGGCACCCCGATACCTCACGCCTACATACACCTACACCAACATCTTACCCGGTACCGCCCATCGTACCTCCAGTCGCCCCTACTTATCCCTACTCAGCATTTCCACCAGCAGTACCCACCCCAGTTTATACGGCGGCACCAGTGGTACCTCTTCCGGCCTACCCCTCAGTACCACCCATAGGATCAGCTCCAGTGGCTCTACCTAGTTCCGCAGCGATCCCTACTGGTATAGTTGCGGCACGAGCACGGATCCCAGCCTTAGCCGAGTCGATGAAGAGTCGATTCACATTATTCCGCGGGGAGACTAATCCGAGCATAGCTCAGTCCTGGATTGAGACTATGGAGCGGACATTCTTTTACATGGCCTGCTCCGAGTGGGAGAAGGGCGAGCTAGCTGCTTACCACCTGCGAGATGTGGCAATGATCAGGTGGGACACGCAGCGCTCGATTATAGGCGAGCAGCATATTACATGGGCGAGATTTAGAGAGGCATTCGAGAGTCAGTATTTTCCCCGGGCGTATCGGATGACACGTCGGCAGATTTTTCTGAGTCTTCGACAGAATAATCGCTCAGTGATGGAGTATAATGCCGAATTTAATCGGTTGGCCAGATTCTGTCCTGAGTTGGTTGCCGAGGACAAATCTTGTTTCATCCAGTTTGTCCAGCGACCGGACGGGCATCTTCAGGTGAAGATTGTCGGTTTTGGTAGTTCATCATACACAGAGACATTGGATAGAGCTCTTATGATTGAGTCTACTCATCAGAGAGTGAAAGTAGACAAGAAGAGGAAGTAGACTGATCGGACTTCCGGACAGACCCAACAGCCACAGACTACTGGACAGCAGCAGAGCAGTCGCCCTCAGACGGGTCAGAGTACTTCTGGGTCATTTGGCCGACCCCAGAAGTCCGGACGATCTTCATCAGGACGTTCCCGGTCTTCTTAGCAGAACCGGAAACAGTCCACCGGTGACTCTCACTGCATCCGATGCGGGTCTCGAGATCACATCATCTCTGCATATGCTATGGGACAGTCAATTTGTTATTATTGCAAACTACCTGGACATTTGAGCCGAGGATGTTCGCTGAAGGCTCAGCATGTAGCTTCCGGAGTTTCTATTCCGGGAGGACAGTTTGGTCAGTCCGGGACTTAGCGAGGCGGGCCGAAAGCCCAATCTTCGCATCGTCAGTAGAGGATAACTCCCCCTGCAGCAGCTGCATATGGCATGCACGGGCAGGAGCATTCCGGTGTTCTTGTGGAGTACCCCACGGTATTCCGCCTTAGTGTTCTTCGGTATTAGTCGTCAAGATGAAGATGGTACTCTGAGGTTGTGCATCGATTATAGGCAGCTGAATGCAGTGACTATCAGAAATAAGTACCCCTTGCCACGGATTGAGGATTTATTTGATCAGCTTAGAGATACATCAGTGTATTCTAAGATCAATCTGCGGTCTGATTATCATCAGCTGAGAGTTAGAGATTCTGACATTCAGAAGACAACATTTCGCACCAGATATGGGCATTACGAGTTTTTGGTAATGCCATTCGGGCTTACCAATGCTCCCGCAGTATTTATGGATCTGATGAACCGTATCTTTTTGGAGGATCTGGATCAGTTTTTGATTGTATTTATCGATGATATATTGATATATTCGCATTCTGAGGAGGAACATGCGCAGCACCTTCGCATAGTCTTGGAGACTCTTCGACGACATCATCTGTATGCGAAGTTCAGCAAGTGTGCATTTTGGCTATCCTCAGTTGGTTTTCTGGGACATGTGGTTTCTAGCAGAGGTATTTCAGTAGATCCTCAGAAGATCGAGGCTATCACCAGCTGGGAGCAGCCGAAGTCGGTCCAGGAGATTCGCAGTTTCTTGGGCTTGGCTGGATATTACCGACGATTCATTGAGGGTTTCTCCAGCATTGCTATGCCGTTGACACGTCTGACCAGGAAAGGTGTGAAGTTCACGTGGTCAGAGGCTTGTGAGACCAGCTTCCAAGAGCTGAAGTGGAGATTAGTATCAGCACCAGTCTTGGTTTTACCTTCTGGTGATGACGGATTTATACTTTACACAGACGCATCTCTTCAGGGCTTGGGTGCTGTTTTGATGCAGCACGGTAGGGTAGTCTCCTATGCTTCTCGTCAGTTAAAGGAGCATGAGAAGAACTACCCAGTACATGATTTAGAGCTAGCCGCTATTATCTTTGCTTTGAAGATTTGGCGACATCATCTGTATGGTATTACTTTCGAGATTCTTACTGATCATAAGAGTCTCAAATATATTTTCACACAGAAGAAACTCAATCTCCGACAGAGGAGATGGATGGAATTCCTGAAGGATTATGATTGTACTATTAGCTACCATCCGGGTAAAGCTAATGTGGTTGCTGATGCACTTAGTAGGAAGTCCAGAGGGACTTTAGCTTGTCACCGAGTTTTAGTCACGGACTTGATTCAGGGATTCTCCGAGTTGGGCCTTGAGGAGCAGGGACGGACAGAGCAGGGTATTCTTGTTACCATGGTTGCTCAGTCGTCGATCAGGATGAGGATTCGAGAGGCCCAGGCCGGAGATCAGTATTTACAGTTCATTAGCAGCCAGATAGCTTCCGGACAGCAGACCGAGTTTACACGAGATGATGAGGGGATTGTTTATTTCCGAGGTAGATTATGTGTACCTCAGTCTCACCCGGTCATGGAGGAGTTACTTCAGGAGGCTCATCGTTCTAGATTTGCTATCCACCCAGGTGGGACCCGTATGTATCGAGATTTGAGACATTCCTATTGGTGGAACGGTATGAAGAAGGACATCGCGGAGTTTGTTGCTAGATGTCTTATCTGTCAGCAGGTGAAGGCTGAGCACCAGAGACCTGTTGGGTTACTTCAGAGGATCCCTATTCCAGAGTGGAAGTGGGAGCATATTACTATGGATTTTGTGGTAGGACTGCCTAGGACTCGACGAGGCCATGATGCGATTTGGGTAATCGTTGATTGATTAACCAAATCCGCACACTTTTTAGCGATCCAGAAGACTGATTCTCTGGATCGATTAGCAGAGTTATACTGTCGTGAGATTATTAGATTACATGGTGTTCCTTTGAGCATCATATCAGATAGAGACCCACGGTTCACGTCCCGATTCTGGCAGAGTCTGCAGCAGGCCTTGGGCACACAGCTTCGTTTCAGTACGGCATTCCATCCGCAGACAGATGGGCAGTCAGAGCGGACTATTCAGACATTGGAGGACTTACTGAGGTCTTGCGTTATAGATTTCGGAGGCAGTTGGGAGGACCACCTGCCATTAGTGGAGTTCGCCTACAACAACAGCTATCATTCGGCTATCCAGATGGCACCGTTTGAGGCTTTGTATGGTAGGTCTTGTCGGACACCCATCCTCTGGGAAGAGGTTGGGGAGGCCCAGTTGGTAGGACCTCAGAGAGCTCAGCAGGATGCAGAGTTAGTTCGCACTATCAGACGGAGGATGTCAGAGGCTCAGGACCGTCAGAAGAGTTATGCTGATCAGAGACGGAGACCCCTGGAGTTCTCCATTGGTGATCATGTATTTCTTAGAGTTTCACCCACGAAAGGGGTGAAGAGATTTGGTCTCCGAGGTAAACTAGCTCCTCGATATATTGGACCATTCCAGATCTTGGAGAGGATTGGAGCAGTAGCTTACCGTCTGGCGCTACCACCATCTTTAGCAGGCATTTACGATGTATTCCATGCATCTATGCTAAGGGATACGTATCCGATCCGGCACATGTTTTGTCAGATATACTAGTTCCCATTCAGCCTGACGTTACTTACGAGGAGGTTCCTGTACGGATTCTGGACCATAAAGAGCGTCAGTTGCGGAACAAAATTGTCCGGTTGGTTAAAGTCGGATGGCAGCATCATTCTGACGAGGAGGCTACTTGGGAGTTGGAGGATACGATCCGAGCCCGATACCCTCATCTTTTTACTTGAGGTATGTGGGTTAGAGTCCTTTATGCATTTATACTGTTTGGTTATATTCTAGTGTTTGCCGTTGGTTATAGCGAAATTTGGGGACCAAATTTTTATTAGTAGGGGAGGATGTGAGATCTCGAAAAATTTAAATAAATAGGGTTATTTCATAAATAGCCTTGTAAAATTTTTCCGGAATTTATAGAAATTTTCTGGGAATTTTTCAGAGCTCGTACGACGGGTTTTGAGGGGGATCAATTACGAGTACGGATAAAGCCTGTTTGAGAAACCCGTTTAAGTGAGGAAATATTGATTATATAAATTCTATTCCCTTTTTCTTTTTATTTCTTTTCTCCCCCAAAACCCCATTGTCGATCCTTTTTCCCAACCTCTCACGATCCCAACTCTTTTCCCCTCTCTGCCTCGACACGATTCCGACCTCCCTCTTCTTCTCTGTTCCCTCTTCTCTCGCGGATGACTCAACGCCGAGGCCGGAGGAGGCTCGTCACCGGAGCTCGATGGTGCCGAGGAAGACAAGCGGGATCTGATGTAGGGGTGCTGTTCGGTGGATTCGGCGGCCTAGTGTCGACGACGAGGTGGCTAGGGCACAACAGGTGCACGATCTGTGTCGTCCCTAGCCTATCAACCTTCGTTTCTTCTCCACGAGCTGCACACAGAGCAATCGGCGTCTTCTCAGCCGGATCGGGTTGTGCGACGTCATCCAGAGGTGATCGATAGAGGTAAGAGTTGTCGGGCATTTCATAGATTCAAGGTTTTTGTTTGATTCGGTTCTGTTCCTCATTGATTCTTCTATTCTGGTTAGGGAAAGGTATCGGATCAATTGTGCCAGATTTTTCTTGATTAGACCTTGGATCTTCACTTCTTTGCTACGGATTGAGCTCACGGGATTAGAGAGGTTAAGGTAAGATGAGTAGATTGTTTTCTTGAATTAGGTTGTTGTTGGAAAACTTGATTGATCCATGATCTTCAATCTTAATCTGATCAAGGAATTTCGGCTTGATTCATTGTTGATCCAGTGAGGTTAGTTTCTGTGATTCGGGAGGTGAATCCATCAGTGAGGTTCTGTGTTCTTGCTGTGGATCTGGAATTGGGTTCTGTGGCTTCTTGGTTCTAGCAATAACCCTTCCAACAGCAATAGCCACTTAGTTCTAGTATTGTGTTCGGCTGTGAATCGAGGTAGCGTAGGGATTTTGATTACATGTTCATACAGAGGTTTGATTTGAGGTTGTAATTAGTTGTTGATTATGATTAGATATATTTACTTAGATTTAATCTAATGGAATGATTAGGGTTAAGACAATTAACCCTAATCAACTATTGGATCTAATCTAAGTTTAGATATCTAATCTAATTGGTCATTAGAGATTAGATAACTAATCATAATTAACCATTAGATTTGATTAGGTAGATTGAGGTTGTGATTGTGGTGATTAGGGTTTTGCCCTAAATTATTTTTAGGGATTTTTATTTAGCTATTCATTTGGATTTAGCTAAATAAAATATATATGTTGATTGACGCAGGATTCTGATTTGAGACAGGCGTCTCGAAGTTGACATTGGATTAGGACTGGATTGTACCTTCTATTGGGGGCGGGTACCCTTTGACTTGTCTTTTGATACTGTCTTATGATATGTGCACTTTATATATAATTACTAGTGATTGGTAGATTTATCACTTCCTTGGTTATAGTTTATTCGATACTTGTAGGCGGTTACTAGTGATTGATAGTTTTAGTACTTCCCCTGGTTTTAGTTTAGTTGATACCCGATACATGGTTCTACTGTTAGCTGCTATACCTTAGTATGCTTTTCTTTCTGGCTATGTTATCTGTGTTCATAGAGATAGAGGTATTTATTGCGCTTCCCTCTATACTGGATTAGTTGATAGATATATTGGATATGTGATATTGGATTCATGTGGTTTATTATCCTTGTTATATATGTGTTTATATTTTTGGCACCTACACATATGGAGGAGGATATGATCAGGTATGACATACTGTAGCCGCATGCACCATATTGCATGATTGTATGCTGGGCGATTGACGACTCCATTATTGTTGAGCTCGTCGGCCGGCTACATGGACCCGCACACAACGTGTTCACTGCATGGGTAGTGGCACAACACTCAGGGTGTGTAGGGTAGATTGCCCGGTAGTGCTCCGCTAGGACGCTCATGGGTAGCGTGACAGGAGCGTGGTAGCACACCGGGGTCCCTCCCCATCATTGCGTACCAGGAGATGAGAGCGTTACGCTCCCTCACTATGTTTGGGGTAGGAGGATAGGTGTACTCCGACAGCATCCCGTCCACTCGTTCACTCATCAGGGGTAGTGACGGCAGAGTGCACGGTTGTCATAGCCCTACCCACTCGGTCTCGCCATTGCGTGTGAGACGGCTGAGCATGGCAGTAGGGGTGACTAGGACATGTCATTTGCATCATATGCACAGATTGCGTTATTTGTGATTGATGCATTTTGGTGCTTGTATATGATTGACATGCATACAGGTTATATGCTTTTGCTCTGACTATTTTTATCTGTGTATGTTCACAGTCAGTTGCACAAGCCTCGCAGGTGAGTACAGTTTATTTCAGTTATGCATTTTCTTACTATTCTTTCTATAGACTGTACTTTATGCCTATTGCTGGTTATTATAGTTTATTTCAGCTATGCATATATGTTATACCATTAGGAAACTGTACTATAGATCCTATGGTTTAGGAGACTGTACCTTAGGATATTGCTAGTAGTTATATGTTGTTGTACATATCTATTGGATTACCTGCTGAGTTCTTTGAACTCACCCCGTTGTTACTATTTTTCAGTTTGAGGCCATCGGGAGATATTCCAGTCGCTAGCCCCTTGGTCGCGAGGATTTCTAGATATCGTTTTCTGTATTCGCTTTTATACGTATACTTGTGATGTGGGTTTGTATTGTGGACTTTATGACGAATATTGGGTTTACTACTGTTGGTTTCCGCTGCGGATTTTCTCACTACTTCGTGGATTTGTTTTCTTCGTTGTAGTGGAGTAGGATGTTTACATATATCTTCGAGGATTCTATATCATTCTTCTTTATATAACTGCATGGATTGTTCATATTATATCTGTGTAGAAATGTTGAATATAACTGCGTGGATTGTTTACTATTTGTGTGTATTGTTCCGGCCGAGTGTGGCCGAGGTATAGATATATGTATACTGAGATTCATATTGTCCGCCGTACAGAGGAGATGCTGTCGAAATTTCTTCGGACAGGGACTACCTGGGGCGTGACAGTATTAACTACTCTTTAAACTCAAGTTTTTCAAACTTAGGAATGCTTCCCACTTAAGCGAATAATGCGTTTTGAAAACTTTATATTACATAACTAGTGAACATAATATTCAACTTACTTTGGGCCCGACAATGTACCCCTTTGCGCGCATCCTTAATAAGATCTGAGGTAGCTAATCCCGAACCTATTAAGGTACTACTAGGAGATCTAGGGGCCTAGGTGCGCTTTGGGAGCCCACCCATGTGTTGGTTAATCCTAGGAAAATGTACCGGTTCCATTGTACAAAAATTTTATACAAGTGTCAAACCTTTCCTTAAATAACCTATTGTGTTCTTTAGAAGTTAAATCAGGAATCGCAGACGGAACTTAACATCATTGATTCCAAATTTAACTTATCTTTTCTTAATGGTTTAGATTTGAATCGCAAGCGGAACTTAATATTATTGATTCAAATCTACCTAAATATTAATTTCCAAAATTGGCTTCCAGGACTGCATGGCGAGGCACATGACCTTCTTGGATATGGAAGCAACCACCACCGCCTAGGCAAAGCCTTTTAAGGAAAGCTAATATTTATTTCCTTAAATAACTTTAGGTTAACGAAAAAGAACAATCGAATCACAAATTCGAAAAAGAAGAAAACACAAAATCGAAAAATAAATTCGATAAACTAGATCTAATTGCCTCTTGTATTTAGAATTCATACAAAGAAAAATAACTAGTATGATGCCGAAGAAAAATACTAGTTATACCTTCTCTTTGTAAGCTAATGACCTCAAGATCTTCTGCCGTATTCCTCGCCTCACCTTGGACGTCGTGTGGGCGACGAGCCTCCAAGATGAGCACCACCCAAAAGCTTCCTCCTTCTTCTTCTAAAATCCGGCCACCACCACCACCAAGGAGAAGAGAGCAAAGGGAGAGGAAGAAGGGAGAGGGCCGGCCACCAAGAGATCACCCAAGCAAAAGAATAAGAGTTGTATCTCATGAAGCCCCCTCACCCCTTCTTTTATATTACTTGCCCAAGGCAAATAAGGAAAAACCTTTTACAAAAAATAAAATCATCCAAGAGTTTTTCCTTTTCCCTTTTTATTTTTCCTTTTCTTTCCTCTTGATTGAATCAATCACCAATCAATAGTTATGATCAATCCTATTTGGTTTAGGATTGAATTTGGTTTAATCCTATTGGCCGGCCCTTGCTTGGGCACCAAGCAAGGTGGCCGGCCATAATTAAAAGGAAAGGAAAAAATAATTTTTAAAAATTTTACAAGAAGAAATCCTCTTATAAAATTTACAAGCTCTCTTTCCTAAAGTATGAGTTAAAAAAAAAAAGTTTCTAAAAATTAAAACCATGTTTTAAAATTTAAAAACTCTCTTATAAAATTACCTTTTTTAACATGGTGATAGAAAATTTAAATTTTAAAACTTCTTTTTTTTTTCCTAAACAATGAGGGTAGTTAAAAAAGGAAAGTTTTAAAATCTTTTAAACTCTCTATTTAAACATGTGGCCTAATTCAAATAAGGAAAGTTTTAAAAATTAAAAATCTCTCTTTTAAAACTTATAGTTTTCTACAAAGAGAAGATTTTAAAATTTAAAACAACCCTCCCTTTTTGAATTATTATGGCGGGCCCCTACAAGCTTGGTCACCAAGCTATAGGGTCGGCCCCTTTCAAGAGGATGTGGCCCGCCATTGCTTGGTCACTAAGCAATGGTCCGACCCCCTTCTTGGACACCAAGAAGAGCTTTACATTTGGATGGATTTGAGGCTATAATGAGGCTACGACAGGGACCTAGAGGAGAAATTGTTTTTGGCCTTCCGATGAGCTTGAGTATCCCGTGTTCGCCCCGAACACACAACTCAAGTTCATCGATAATAACTCATTCCACCAGAGAGTTATTACCGCACTACTGCACCAATCCCAAATTACATTATGGGCTCCTTCTTATCATGAGTGTGTTTGTCTCCCTGTATTTAAGATTATGAATGTCCACTAATTAAGTAAGTTACTGACAACTCACTTAATTAATATCTAGCTCCAAGAGTAGTACCACTCAACTTTATTATCATGTTGGACTAGGTCCACCTGCAGGGTTTAACATGGCAATCCTTATGAGCTCCTCTTGGGGACATTCTCAACCTAGATAACTAGGACACAGATTCCTTCTATAATCAACAACACCCACTATAAGTAATATCATTTCCCAACTTATCAGACATATTGATTTATCGAGCTAAACCTCACCCTTTGATAAGTCAAAGAAATAAATATTAAATATATGTGTTTGTTATTATATTAGGATTAAGAGTACACACTTCCATAATAACTAAGGTTTAGTTCTTTTACTAAGTTAGTACAAAAAGAACTTACCTAAATGATCCTACTCAATACACTTAAAGTGTATCAGTGTAATTTATTAGTCAAGATAAACTAATACTTAATTACACTACGACTATACTGATGAGTTGTTCCTTTCCATCTTAGTCGTGAGCAACTGTTTATAATTTATAGAGAGCCGACAACATTATCTTCTAAGTGTGACACCACACTCCATGTTATCTACTATATAAATTAATTGAACAATTACATTTAACAAATAAATGCAGAAATTGACCAATGTGATTCTTTTATTTCAACAAATAAATGTTTACAAAACCTAGGATTTTAGTATACACTCTAACACCATGGACCTTGTGTCCAGTACATGCCAATTAAAGGTAAAATACTTTCTTTAAATATCGATTTCTTATACTTTGCACATACTTGTCATTTAAACAAACACTTTATGTGCGTTAAATCCCCCTCACTTATAGGGAAGCACCTTAAGGCACCTGAATTTGCTTCTTAGTCCCAAACTTCATGGGAAGCAGTTCAAGGTACTCACATGCTCTTAATCCCAAACTTAGAGGGCATTTTACATCTCATTGCCTGTAACTTTTAAACATGTTTACTTCTGTAACATGTGTACATGCTTACTTCTTAACTAGGCATATAATTATCCCAACTACAACAAGGAAGTTCTTACATGCACAAACGAAACAACTTATACTGCAGGTGAGAGGTACTTACATCCTTTCGCTAAGTCTTACAATTCTAGGGTGTAGGGAAGACAAATCCTCTCTTGAACGCTGAAATCTCCAAGACACCTTCCCCTCGCGTACTAGCTCCTTGGAAGGAACCCTCTCCTTAGATCCCTCCCTTGGAAAGCTTCAAGATTTGGAGCCTTAGGTTTCTTAGCCGAAAATTCAAAGAGCGGAAGAAGAAATTCGGCTAGGGAATGAAGAGGAGAAGGGGAGATGAAAAGTTAGGTTTTCCTCTCTTCCTTTCCCTTTTATACTAAGTGGAAGTTGAAGCATCTCCTCACACAAAATCTGCTTATAATCAATTGTTTCCTACTTCTATTGTGATGCTTTACCACAACCCTAATGGAAACTCTAATCAATCATATATAAGAGGTCTTGGGTTCAATCCTGCCCAAGGCCATTTTTAAATCTATTTTTATTTCTTTTTCTCTTCTTCTAGTTCTTTTTTTTTGCCCTTCTTGAATAGAGAAAATTTACTAGTGTTACAAGATTGTAGTGTCTTGGATACTTTTACCATGACGTTTCTCCACATCAGCCTTGTACTCTTTGAACTTATCAAAGCACTCAGACTTACGGCGCATCAAGTAAATATACCAATATCTCGAATAGTCGTTTATAAAAGAGACAAAATATTCAAAACCACCTCTCGCCTGGATAGCTATAGGTCCACACAAATCAGAATAAACCAATTCTAACACTTCTTTGGCTCTATAACCCTGTGTGTTAAAAGGTCTCTTGGTCATTTTTCCTTCCAAGCAAGATTCACAGGTTGGAAAGTTTTCCACCACCAATGAACCCAAAGATCGATCGGTTATTAACCTTTGAATCCTACTTAAGTTAATATGACCTAGCCTTAGATGCCAAAGATATGTTTGGTTTATTTCCGAAGGATGCTTTCTCTTATTAAAATTAGAAGATGTGTTATTAATTTCCATTTGTTGCATCGTGAGAGTTATTGGATTAAGAGTGTATAAATTGCCAACGAACGTACCAGAACAGATAACCACCCTATTTTTCTTGACAACTATTTTATCATCAAAAGAAACAGAATATCCATCCATAAATAATTTAGAAACTGAAATCAAGTTCTTTCTAAAACATGGTACGCAAAGATAATTTCTCAAAATCAATGTTTTATTCCTATCAAAAGATAAATAAACATCTCTCACTGCAACAACTGCCACTTTCGTAGCATTGCACATGTAGATGGTGATTTCCCCTTCATGTAGTCGCCGGGTTTCCTAGAACCCCTGCAATGAATTGTAGAAATGATCAGTGACTCCCGTATCTACATATCAGGTACTGGTAGATAACACCGCTAAACATATTTCAATAACTAATGAATGAGTTATACCTTTATTGTTCTCCTTTCTATGAGGATAGTCCACCTTCCAATGCCCATATTGCTTGCATGTGAAGCACTTTCCCTTCGACTTCTTCACACTTGCTTGCAGTCCAGTCCCTTGAGGTCAAATCACTTTCTTTGCTGAGCCAACTTATTTCTTTTTCTTCTTCCTGCCTTTCGGCTTAGAAGTAGAAACATTTTCAGTAATGTGAATTTGAGAACTTTGATGAAATAACCCTTCTGTTGCTTGGAGTTCTGTTAGAAGTTCCACCAATGAATAAGTCCTTTTGTTTATGTTATAGTTCAGGTGGAACTGCTCAAAACTCTTGGGTAGCGTTTGGAGAATGATATCGACCTGGGTTTCCCCATCGATTTCAGCTCCAAGGATTTGTATCTCGTTCAAGTGAGCCATCATTTTGAGGATATGATCCCTCACGGGTGTCCCCACAGTCATGGTAGTCATTATCGAGTTTCTCATGACCTCTGCCTGATAGCCCAATTCTGGTGTCCGAAGAGTTCTTTGAGATTGTATATCATGTCATAGGCAGTACGCATGGCCTGATGCTGATGTTGTAGCACATTTGATATAGAAGCGAAAATGTAACACCACGTTATCTCATCTGCCTTGACCCATTTCCTATGTTTGTCAATCTCCTCTTCACTAGAATCGCTATTAGACACATTAGGACAGACCTCAAAAAGTACAAACTTGTATCCTTCAGTAGTTAAGACAATGTCCAAATTTCGTTTCCAATCAATATAATTGGGACCAGTAAGTTTATTTTCTTTTAAAATAACAACAAGAGAATTGAAAGCCATTTTGAAATCCTGAGAATCATAAAATAAGATATTTGGCCAAAACATTAGAATTTTATATAATATTGACTCCTCGAATAATATAATTTAAATTCACCAAAACATCAAAACATCGTGAATTTCGTATGCCACGATAGTGTGGATGTAAACTAATTCAAGCATTTATAAGAGGAGATTTTACCCATTAATTTTATTATCTTGTCAACCTAACTTTATGACAAATAAAATTAATAGTTGGTTTATTTTCGGTCACACAAATAATAGCAGTGACTCCGATGGGGAGGATATTATTAAATGTGCCTAAGTGTATACCATTACTTGATACTTAGTCCATTAATTAGAATTGTGTCCTTTCAGATGGAGAAGATCATACAAACTTAAATAATTTCCTATAATCATCCATAAAGGAATTTTGATCTAGTGATCCGCAAACAAACTCATCCGATGTGGAGGAAGGCACTTAAAGCCAACGCGCAAGTTTGAATGCATCGCTTACAAACTAGTAATGGAGACCGTGGAATTTATTTAAAAAAACTCTATCCCTCTTAGTTATTTAAATGAGGAATTTTAATATGCACACATATCACACATGAACACAAAAGCATACACATCACAGTACATAAAAGAAATAAATATGAAAAAATAATTTTCCAACTATTATGGCCTCATCCATAACTGTCCTCCGTATGCTGCTAACCCTGGCCATCGCCAGCCCTTGGGTTTATGTCGTTGCATCCTTCTTGCTTCCTCTTCTGCCGCGCCTCTGATCCTCAAGGTAGCACCACGCATAGCAAGGAGACGAGCCGCAACAAAATAAAATTTTATATTTATCGATCCTATATTCCACGAAGAAATGTACATGTAATCTAGATCAAAATGTAAATTAACTAATACAACTCCTCCTGTATTAAATAATTATAATCATGCACACATAAAATTCTCTCGACATGCCCAAGGGTCCAAATCACATACAAACACAATAGACCATAATAGTTGAAACTAAGATGCCTACAACCACATAGTTAATCTATTTTGCATATCCTACTATTATCCTGCCTAAATTATAAATGACTAGTGCATAATTTAACCGAAAACCAAACACACAAAACTAGAAAACATGCTCTGATACCAATTGTTGGCGCTGGGAATTTCGTTCTGTTTAACTTTCCCGTACAAAAAAAATTGTACAAGTACAGAACTATTCCTAGCAACCCGCACGTTCGATTAGACATGTGTTTGATCAATCAAGCAAGATCTTGATTGACAAAGCACACCTTGATTGAAGCACAAGATCATTGGCCTCTTGTGTTGGTATTCAAATCGATATCTAAAATCGACATAAAGAAAACAAAACCAATTACGCAGCAGAATTAAAGAATTAGTTGTATCTTTCTTCGTAGCTAAAGACCTCAAGATCTTCTGCCGTATTCCTCTCCTCTTCTTGGACGTCGTGTGGGCGACGATCTACCAAGACAAAACACCTGAACCTTTCTTCTTGTTTCCAATCTTTCGACCACCAAGAAATACTCGAATAGGATGCCTCCTTCTCTTCTTCTTCTCCTCAAAGCAACCAGCCACCAAGTTCTTCCTCTCTTCTTCTTCTTCTCCTTCAAGCCATGACCACCAAGGTGAAATGGGCGCCGACCCTAGAGGGAAGAAAAGGAGGGAGAAGAGGATATATGCCGCCGGCCCTAGGGAAGGAAAAATAAAGAGGAAGGGGCCGACCACAATAGAATAGAAGAGAGTCTTAGGTTATTATTTTTGGGGAGCACCCCCTCCTCTTCTTTTATATTCTTTTCTGGCAGCTAAAAAGGAAAGATTTTAACAAAATTTTGTTTAGAAAAATTCTCCTTTTTATTCCTATTGTGGATGGTTACAAAAAGGAAAGATTTTAATAAAATTAAAATCTCTCTTTTGAACTATTGTAAATAGTTATAAAAGGAAATAATTTTTAACAAAATTATGTTTTAAATAAAACCTTCCTTTTATTACTATTTTGGTCGGCCCCTTGCTTGGGCACCAAGCAAGCTTAGCCGACCCTCATCTTTGTTACCAAGCAATGCTTGGTCGGCCCCTTGCTTGGGCACGAAGCAAGGATGTGACCGACCCCTTTCTTGGATGGGAAGCAAAATGAAAACGGGTGAATGCGAGACTTTATAGAGGCTACAACAGGGGCTGAGAGGAGGAATTGGTTTTAGCCTCCTGATGAACTTGAGCTTCCTGTGTTCGACCCGAACACCCAACTCAAGTTCATCAATAATAACTCATACCACTAAAGAGTTATTATTATTGAACTACCGCACCAATCTCATATTACAATATGGGCTCCTTCTTATCATGAGTGCATTAATCTCCCTGTGTTTAAGATATCGTATGTCCGTTAATTAAATGAGTTACTGACAACTCACTTAATTAACATCCGACTCCAAGAGTAGTACCACTCAACTTTATTATCATGTCGGACTAAGTCCACTTGCAGGGTTTACATGATAAACCTTATGAGCCCCTTAAGGGGGCATCATCAACCTAGATAAATAAGACACAATTTCCTTTTATAATCAACAATACACCGTATAAATAACACTATCTTCCAATTCATCAGGCCTATTGATTTAACGAATAAATCTCACCCATTGATGTGAGATATCAGAAAATTTAAATAAATAGGGTTATTTGAGAAATATCCTTATAAAATTTTTCCAAAATTTTTAGAAATTTTTTGAAAATTTTTCGGAGCTCGTACGACGGGTTTTGAGGGGATCGATCGACGGGCGCGGATTAAGCCTGTTTGGGATACCCATTTAAGTGAGGAAATGTTTTAAATTATAAATTCATTTCCTTTATTTATTTTCCCCCAACCCCAACCATCGTCAATTCCCGGCCTTTCCCCTCTCTGCCCCGACGCGAATTCCCGATCTCCTCTCCCCCCATCTCCCTCCGCTCGACGCGCTCTCTCTCGCGGACGACTCGGCGCCGAGACCGGAGGAGCACGTCACCGGAGCTCGACGGTGCCAAGGAAGACAAGTTGGATCTGATCTAGGGGTTATGTTTCGGTGGTGATTGCGGTCGATCGCCGAGTGCGGCGGCTAGGGCACGGTGAGGCTCGATTCGCGTTGTCTCTTAATTAATCGACCTTCCCTCTTCTCTCCTCGTGTTGCTCACAGTGTGATTCCCCTCTTCTCTGGTCGGATTGGACCGAGCGATGCCACCTATCAGCGATCTTGGAGGTAAGGCATCGACAGATCTGTGTTGATTCAAGGGTGGTTTTAGCTAGATTAGTGTTCTTCTTTCGGCATTGACTCTTCTTGTGCTGGATTTTTCTCTTGATCAGATTTGGTCCTCCTTTCCTTGTGGCTGATTGGGAGATTCGGTTGAAGGAGTTAGGATCAGTGAGGTGTTCTTGAGCTGTCGGGCAGAGGCTAGAAGGATTATTGTGTGATCCATGATCTCCACTGATTGATTCCTTCTTGATCTGAATTGTGGAGTGGAATCCAGCACCTTGCTGTTCTGTGGACTCTCTTGGTTCCGGCAGCCACCTCATCCAGTAGCTCTTCTAGTTCCAGCATCAACAGTAGCTAGGAATTGTGGTATGGTGTAGGGATTTGATTACATAAGCATGTGTAGATTGAATTAGGGTTATGTTTGAATTGAATTTAGAATGGAACATGTTCTAGATCATGTTTAATGGGATTTTGGTTTTGGATATCTATCTAATGGATTGTTTGGGGTTAAGGTAACTAACCCTAATTGACCATTGGATTTAATTAGGGTCTATTGATTGAGGTTGTGTTGATAAGGGTTTTTGTGCTAATTTAGTTTTAGGGATTTTATTTAGCTATTTATTTGGATTTAGCTAAATAATATATATATATATATATTGTATGACGTAGGATTCTAATTCGAGACAGACGTCTCGACTTTGGATTGCTTGATTATACCTTTTATTTGAGGCGGGTACCCTTTGACTTATCTCTTGATAGTGTCTTATGATATGTGTAGTATATATATAATTACTAGTGATTGGTAGATTTATCACTTCCTTGGTTATAGTTTATTTGATACCTGTTACCTGCTTCTACTGTTAGCTGTTATTCATTAGACTTATATGCTCTTAGTTATTGTTATGTGTACCGATGCTCTTAAAGGTGATGACATGTTGTACTTCTGTATACTGGATTAATTGTTAGACATACTGGATATGTGATCTTGGATTCATGTTGCTTATATCATGGTTATATATGCGTTTATTTTTTTGGCACATATATATGGAGGAGGATATGTTAGGTATGACATACTGTAGCATCATGCACCATTCCGCATGATTGCATGATGGGCGATTGACGACTCCATTATTATTGAGCTCGTCGGTCGACTACAATAGCCTGCACACAATGTGACCACTGCATGGGTAGTGGCACAACACCCAGGGTGTATATGGCAGTTAGCTCTATAGGGCTCCGTTGGTCCGCTCATGGGTAGTGTGACACAGTGTGGTAGCAGGACAAGTATCCCGCCCCATCATCGCGTATCGGGAGATGAAAGCATTGCGCTCCCTCACTATATTTGAGGTAGGAGGATATGTGTACTCCGACAGCATCCCGTCCACTCGGTCACTCTTCAGGAGTAGTGATGGCAGAGTGCACGGTTGTCACAGCCCTACCCACTCGGTCTCACCATCGTGTGTGAGATGGCTGACTGCATAAGGGGTGACCAGGACATGTTATTTGCATCATATGCACAGATTGCATTTATTGCGATTGTTGCATATTGGATGATACACTTTGGTGACTGCATATGATTGACATGCATACAGGATACATGCTTATTTGCTCTGACTATTTTTATTTGTGTATGTTCACAGTCATATGCTCAAGCCTCGCAGGTGAGTACAGTTTATTTCAATTATACATTTCTTATTATTTTTGATGTAGACTGTATTACATGCCTATTTTTAGTTACTACAGTTTATTCAATTATGCATACCTGTTATACTGTTAGGAGATTGTACTACAGGTTATTACTGGTAGTTGTATATTACTGTACATATCTATTGGTTACCTACTGAGTTCTTTGGACTCACACCGTTACACTACTAATTTTCAGGTTGAGGCCGTCGGGAGATTCCAGTCGCTAGCCCCCATTATCGCGAGGATTTTTTGTTGTAGACTTTTGTATTCGATTTTATGTCTTTAGGCACTTATGATGTGGGTTCTTGTATTGTGGACTTTATATCTACTATTTGGGTTTGCTACTTTTGTTTTTTCGCTGCAGGTGTTTCCATTACATCGTGGATTTCATTTTTTCATTATAGTGGAGTAGGATTTACATATATCTGCGATGATTCTTTTATCATCTTTTCTTATAGTAATTTTTGTTAACAGCCAGAGGTTGTATATTAAATTGCGTGGATTGTCTTTATAAACTGCGTGGATTGTTTGTTATTTGTATTGTATTGTTCCGGCTGTGTGGGCCGAGGAGTGATATATGTATTCTTGGATTCATATTGTCACTCGTACAGGGGAGATGCTACCGAAATTTCTTCTGGTATAGACTACCTGGGGCGTGAAAATATTTTTGGTATCAGAGCAGGTTTGCGATACCTGTTCCAGATTTTTGAGTTTATCTGATACCAATATTTTTGGTATCAGAGCAGGTCTACGATGCTTGTTCGGTGTGTTATAGATTATTGAGTTAATCTGATACCAATATTTTTGGTATCAAAGCTAGGCTCCAATTTAGGATTTTTGTGGTCTTGAGTTTGTGATCATATTTGGGTATTTTCGGATTGTACAGATTCCCGTCGATATTTCGATTCGGAATTCCGAGGTATATTTAACGAGGTTCTATTTGGGGGACTAAGCAGCGACAGGACATCTCCAAACGGCAAATAGGTAAATTAGGTAATTTTATAGTTCTCATACCTGTAGTGATATCTGGGTAACATTTTGTTTACAGATGTGATGCATACACGTATTCCAGTACCAAGACATGGCCGACCACGTACGAGGGTGATAGGTTCTCCAGAGACAGAGTCTCCAGAGAGATTTACTGAGATCGAGCCTGTCTATCAGGGACAGACTCCTCAGGGTATTTTGGATGCATCGGATTATCAAACCCCGACGGTTCCGACTTCAAAGGTACCTACCTCGACATTACCACCAGTGGTACCACCGTCGGCATATCCGACGCTTCCCCCATCAACAGTATCTGCGGCATACTCTGCACCCCCTCTAGCCATGTCTGCTACTGCGTACTCGGTACCACAGATACCTATGTCGATTATTACATACTCGGCACCCGTACCAGTAGTACCGATTGTTTCTTATCCGATACCACCCATCGTACCTTCAGTTGCCCCTACTTATGTCTACTCTGCAGTGCCACCAACGGTACCTACCCCAGTTTATGCGACAACACCAGTGGTACCTCTTCCGACCTATTCAGTAGTACCACCCATAAGATTAGATCCACTGGTTCTGGCCAGTTCCGCAGCAATCCCTACTGATATAGTTACGGCACAAGCACGGATCCCAACCTTGGCAGAATCGGTGAAAAGCCGATTCACATTGTTCTATGGGGAGATTGATCCAAGCATAGCTCAGTCCTGGATAGAGATTATGGAGTGGACATTATTTTATATGGCTTGCTCCAAGTGGGAGAAGGCTGAGCTAGCTGCTTTTCACTTACGAGATGGGGCAGAAATCTGGTGGGGTACATAGCGCTCGATTATCGGTGAGCAGCATATTACATGAGCGAGATTTAGGGAGGCATTCGAGAGTCAGTATTTTCCCCGAGCATATCAGATGGCACGTTGGCAGGATTTTCTGAGTCTTTGGCAGAATAACCGCTCAGTTATGGAATATAATGCCGAATTTAATCGACTAGCCAGATTCTATCCTGAGTTAGTTGTCGAGGATAGGTCTCATATGTTTCAGTTTGTCCAGGGACTAGACGGGCATCTTCAGGTGAAGATTGCCGGTTTTGGTCATTCATCATACACAGAGGCACTGGATAGAGCTCTTATGATTGAGTCTGCTCAGCAGAGAGTGAATGCAGATAAGAGAAGGCAGACTGATCAGACTTTCGGACAGATATAGCAGCCACAGGCCACCGTGCAGCAGTAGAGTGGTCGCCCTAAGTCGGGTCAGGGCACTTCGGGGGCATCTGGCCGACCCTAGAAGTAAAGACGATCTTCATCAAGAATGTTCCCGGTTTGCTTAGCAGAACCAGAAACAGTCCACCGGTGACCCTCACTGCACCAGATACGGATCTAGAGATCACGTCACCTCTGCATGCACCATGGAACAGTCAGTTTGCTATTATTGTAAACTGCCTAGGCACTTGAGTCGAGACTGTTCGCTGAAGGCTCAGCATGTAGCTTTTGGGGTTTCCATTTCGGGAGGCCAGTTTGGTCATTCCGGGACTCAGCGAGGAGGGCCGAAAGCCTAATCTTCATATCGGCGGCTCCCCCTGCAACAGCTGCATATGACATGCACGGACAAGAGCATTCTGGTGTCCTTATGGAGTCCCAGAGTTGATTCCGGGAACTGCGCCAATATCGAAAGCTCCTTATTGTATGACATCAAAAAAGTTGGATGAACTAAAGGTTAAACTCCAGGAGTTATTAGATAGGGGATTCATTCGCCCTAGTGTATCTCCGTGGGGTTTTTCGGTATTATTCATCAAGAAAAAGGATGGTACTCTGAGATTGTGCATCGATTATAGGCAGCTGAATGGAGTGACTATCAAAAATAATTACCATTGCCACGGATTGAGGATTTATTTGATCAACTCAAAGATACATCAGTGTATTCTAAGATTGATCTGCGGTCCAGATATCATCAGATGAGAGTCAAAGATTCTGATATTCAGAAGACAACATTTCGTACTAGATACGGACATTACGAGTTTTTGGTAATGTCATTTGGGCTTACCAATGCTTCTACAGTATTTATGGATCTGATGAACCGTATCTTTTTGGAGTATTTAGATCAGTTTGTTATCATGTTTATTGATGACATATTGATCTATTCGTGTTCCGAGGAGGAACATGCGTAACATCTTCGCATAGTCTTGGAAACTCTATGACGACATCATCTGTATGCGAAGTTCAACAAGTGTGCTTCTATCCTCAATTGGTTTTTTATGACACGTGGTGTCAAGACGAGGTATTTCAGTAGATCCTCAGAAGATCGAGGCTATCACTAGCTGGGAATAGCCGAAGTCAGTCCAGGAGATCCGCAGTTTCTTGGGACTGGCCGGATATTATAGACGATTTGTTGAGGGTTTTTCTCGCATTGTTATGTCGTTGACACGTCTGACTAGGAAAGGTGTGAAGTTCACTTGGTCAGAAGCCTGTGAAACCAGTTTTCAGGAGCTGAAGCGGAGATTAGTATCGACATCGGTTTTGGTTTTACCTTCCGGAGAGGACGGATTCGTACTCTATACAAACGCATCTCTTCAGGATTTAGGCGCTGTTTTGATGCAACATGGCATGGTAGTCTCCTATGTTTATCGTCAGTTGAAGGAGTATGAGAAGAACTACCCAGTACATGATCTAGAGTTAACAGCCATTATCTATGCTTTGAAGATTTGGCGACATCATCTTTATGGTATTACTTTTGAGATTCTTACTAATCATAAGAGTCTCAAATATCTATTTCACACAGAAGGAACTCAATCTCCGACAGAGAAGATGGATGGAGTTCTTGAAGGATTATGATTATACCATTAGCTATCACCCAAGTAAAGCTAATGTGGTTGCCGATGCACTTAGTCGAAAGTCCAGAGGGAATTTAGCTTGTCACCCAGTTATAGTCACAGACTTGATTCAGGGTTTCTCTGAGTTGAGCCTTAAGGAGTAGGGACAGATAGAGCAGGGTATTCTTGTTACCATGATTACTCAATCATCGATCAGGATGAGGATTCGAGAGGCCCAGGCCAGAGATCAGCATTTACAGTTCATTGGCAGCAAGATAGCTTCTGGATAGTAGACCGAGTTTACACGAGATGACGGGGGTATTTTTTATTTCTGAGGCAGATTGTGCGTGCATCAATCTCACCCGGTTATGGAGGAGTTACTTCAGGAGGTTCATCACTCTAGATTTGCTATCCTCCCAGGTGGAACCCGTATGTATTATGATTTGAGACGTTTCTATTAGTGGAACGGTATGAAGAAAGACATCACAGAGTTTTTAACTAGATGTCTTGTTTGTCAGTAGGTGAAGGCTGAGTACCTCAGAGGATCCCTATTCCAGAGTGGAAATGGGAGCACATTATTACAGATTTTGTGTTAGGATTGCCTAGGACTTGACGAAGCTATGATGCGATTTGGGTAATCATTGACCGATTAACCAAATCCGCACACTTTTTAGCGATCCAGAAAATTGATTCTCTGGATCGATTAGCAGAGCTATATTATCGAGAGATTATCAGATTACATGGTGTCCCTTTGAGCATTATATCTGATAGAGACCCACGGTTCACGTACCGATTCTTGTAGAGTCTGCAGCAGGCTTTAGGCACGCAACTCCGTTTCAGTATGACATTCCATCTGCAGATAGATGGACAGTCAGAGCGGACCATTCAGACTTTGGAACACTTGCTGAGGTCTTGCGTTATGGATTTCGGAGGCAGTTGGGAGGATCACCTGCCATTGGTGGAGTTCGCCTACAACAATAGCTATCATTCGACTATCCAGATGGCACCGTTTGAGGTGTTGTATGGTAGACCTTGTCAGACACCCATCCTTTGGGAGGAGGTTGGGGAGGCCCAGCTGCTAGGACCTCAGAGAGCTCAATAGGAGGTAGAGTTGGTTCGTACTATCAGACAGAGGATGTCAGAGGCGCAGGACCGTCAGAAGAGTTATGTTGACCGGAGACGGAGACCCCTAGAGTTCTCTATTGGTGATCATGTATTTCTGAGAGTTTCACCCACGAAAGGGGTGAAGAGATTTGGTCTTCGAGGTAAGTTAGCTCCACTATATATTTGGTCATTCCAGATCTTGGAGAGGATTGGAGCAGTAGCTTACCGTTTGGCGCTACCACCATCTCTAGCTGGCATTCACGATGTATTCCATGTATCTATGCTGAGGAGATACGTATCCGACCCAGCACATGTTCTGTCAGATATATTAGTTCCTATTCAACCTGACGTAACTTATGAGGAGGTTCCGGTACGGATTCTGGACCATAGAGAGCGTCAGTTGTGGAACAAGACTGACCGACTAGTCAAAGTCAGATGGCAGTATCATTCTGATGAGGAGGCTACCTGGGAGCTTGAGGATACGATCTGAGCTCGATACCCCCATCTTTTTACTTGAGGTATGTGGGTTAAAGTTCCTTTCAACATTTATACTATTTAGTTATATTCTAGTGTTTGTTGTTGGTCATAGCAAAATTTGGGGACCAAAATTTTATTAGTAGGGAGAATGTGAAATATCAGAAAATTTAAATAAATAGGGTTATTTGAGAAATATCATTATAAAATTTGTCTGGAATTTTTAGAAATTTGCTGGGAATTTTTTGGAGCTCGTACGACGGGTTTTGAGGGGATCGATTGGCGGGCGCGGATTAAGCCTGTTTGGGATACCCATTTAAGTGAGGAAATGCTTTAAATATAAATTCATTTCCTTTATTTATTTTTCTCCCAACCCCAACCATCGTCGATTCCCAACCTTTCCCCTCTTTGCCCCGACACGAATTCCCGATCTCCTCTCCCCCGATCTCCCTCCGCTCGACGCGCTCTCTCTCGTGGACGACTCGGCGCCAAGACCGGACGATCATGTCACCGAAGCTCGACAGTGCCGAGGAAGACAAGCTGGATCTAATCTAGGGGTTATGTTCGGTGGATTCAGCGGTCGAACATCGACGGCGCGGTACCTAGGGCGCGGTGAAGGCTCGATTCACGTTGTCTCTCAATTAATCGACCTTCCCTCTTCTCTCCTCACACTTCTCACAGTGTGATTCCCCTCTTCGCTGGCCGGATTGGACTGAGCGACACCACCTAGCAGCGATCTTGGAGGTAAGGCATCGTCGGATTTGTGTTGATTCAAGGGTTTTAGCTAGATTAGGGTTCTTCTTTCGGTATTGACTCTTCTTGTGCTGGATTTTTCTCCTGATCTGATTTGGTCCTCCTTTTCTTATGGAATATTGGGAGATTCGGTTGAAGGAGTTGGGATCAGTGAGGTGTTCTTGAGTTGTCGGGCAGAGGCTAGAAGGATTGTTGTGTGATCCGTGATCTCCACTGATTGATTCCTTCTTGATCTGAATTATGGAGTGGAATCCAGCACCTTGCTGTTCTGTGGACTTTCTTGGTTCTGGCAACCACCTCATCCAGCAGCTCTTCTGGTTCCAGCATCAACAGTAGCTGGGAATTGAGGTATGGTGTAGGGATTTGATTACATGAACATGTGTAGATTGAATTAGGGTTATGTTTGAATTGAATTTAGAATGGAACATGTAGTGGATCATGTGTAATGGGATTTAGGTTTTGGATATTTATCTAATGGATTGTTTGGGGTTAAGGTAACTAACCCGAATTGACCATTGGATTTAATTAGAGTGTATTGATTGAGGTTGTGTTGATTAGGGTTTTTGCCCTAATTTAGTTTTAGGGATTTTATTTAGCTATGTATATCTATCTATCTATCTATCTATCTATCTATCTATCAATCTATCTATATATATATATATATATATATATATATATATATATATTGTTTGACACAGGATTCTAATTCATGACGGACGTCTTGACTTTGGATTGCTTGATTGTACCTTCTATTTGAGGAGGGTACCCTTTGACTTATCTCTTGATAGTGTCTTATGATATGTGTAGTATATATATAATTACTAGTGATTGGTAGATTTATCACTTCCCTGGTTATAGTTTATTTGATACCTGTTACCTGCTTCTACTACTAGCTGTTATACATTAGACTTATATGCTCTTAGTTATTGTTATGTGTACCGATACTCTTAGAGGTGATGATTTATTGTGCTTTTGTATCCTGGATTAATTGCTAGACATACTGGATATGTGATCTTGGATTCATGTTGCTTATATCATGGTTATATATGCGTTTATTTTTTTGGCACATATATATGGAGGAGGATATGTTCAGATATGACATACTGTAGCATCATGCACCATTCTGCATGATTGCTTGTTGGGCAATTGACGACTCCATTATTGTTGAGCTCGTCAGCCGGCTACTTGGGCCTGCACACAACGTGACCACTGCATGGGTAGTGGCACAGCACCCAGGGTGTGTATGGCACTTAGCTCTGTAGTGTTCCGTTGGTCCGCTCATGGGTAGTGTGATGCAGCGTGGTAGCAGAACAGGGATCCCTCCCCATCATCGTGTACCGGGAGATGAGAGCATTGTGCTCCCTCACTATGTTTGAGTTAGGAGGATAAGTGTACTCCGACAGCATTCCGTCCACTCGGTTACTCTCTAGGAGTAGTGATGGCAGAGTGCACGGTTGTCACAACCCTACCCACTCGGTCTCACCATCGTGTATGAGATGGCTGACTAGCGTCAGGGGTGACCAGGACATGTCATTTGCATCATATGCACAGATTGCATTTATTATGATTGTTGCGTATTGGATGATGCATTTTGGTGACTGCATATGATTGACATGCATACAGGATACATGCTTATTTGCTCTGACTATTTTTATCTGTGTACGTTCACAGTCATATGCTCAAGCCTCGCAGGTGAGTACAGTTTATTTCAGTTATATATTTCTTATTATTTTTGCTGTAGAGTGTATTACATGCTTATTGTTAGTTACTATAGTTTATTCAGCTATGCATACCTATTATACTGTTAGGAGACTATACTATAGGTTATTGTTGGTAGTTGTATATGTTAGTTAGAGTCCTAGAGCCAATCATTTGATGATTGTTGTATGAACTCGTTGTATCATATTCTTGTATATAAATAAAGGCATTTGTTTTGATTATTATACTTACTTGTATTGGTGCCAAATAACTAAGTATAATAGCGTCCTTGAGTAGAAGCTTCTTACCTAAATCAATCGATTGGTTGAATCAATAGTGAGATGATATAGGGAACACTACTCTTAATCATTCCTAGTTGAGTATTAACATTCAGGGATAATGTTAATGCGACGAGACTAGCATGTAGGTCAACTCGATGACTTGCTCTCACAAGTCATGGATATTGAGATATCAAGTTGACACATGGGTATGCATTGGAGAATGTATACTGAATGACCCGCCATGAGAAAGTATCATGAATCGTTATATGAGTGTCATATACTTTCTCATGTGGCTATTAGTATGACTACTAGTCCTTGGACCTGAAGTCACCATGATTCCCTATATAAGGAGTTACGTACTTTGGCTTCGTCAAACGTCACCCATAACTGGGTGCACTATAAAGGTGATTACTAGGTATGTAACAAATTATGCGGAGGGATGTGAGTGATGTAGATGGGATCTATCCCTCCTATATGACGGGAGTGACATCGATATTTTTGATAGAGTGAGACCACTAAGTGCATGACCATGCCCAAATGAGTCAATATGAGATATTGAGCTCATTTGATTAAGTAAGTCTACATGAGATTCAAGATTTAGATTTATTAGAGGATGACACAGTCTATGCCTCATATTGATCAATCTAGATGTTTAGGATAGAAGGACAATGTCATATATTGTGAGGAGTCACAATTAGTAGTCACAAGGTGATGTTGGATCTCAACATTCTTATAACTTGGGTAGTAATGACGTGTTGCTAGATACCGCTCATTAATTTTGCTTCTAAATGGGTTTAGGAGCATTGCCAACGTTATAAAAACCTATAGGGTCATACACATAGGGCAATTAGATGGAGATTAGGTTCATTTGATAAACCTAAAGGATTAGGTTCATGTGATGAACCAAATTAGATTAAGAGTAATCCAAATTAGGATAATTGAGTCGGACTCAATTTGGTTCATGTGTTAAGTGAGTCTAATTTGGAGTTAGACTCATTTAATTAATTTAATTCAATGAATAGAGATTCATTAAATTAAGATTGACTTGAACCAATGGTTAGATTAGATCAACCAAGAGAAAGAAGTGGTCAAATTTGACTTGACTTGAGAGGAAGATGAAGGTCAAGTTTGACTTGACCATTTGCCACCTCATTGGTGAGTTGTCATTATGTGGCTAATGGTGATGTGCCACATCATCAAGGTTAGCAGATGTTTGTGCCACCTCATGAGGGAGATCAAGAGTTTTTGACTCTTGAAATTCCATGGAGTATATAAACCTTTTCCATAGGTGGCCGACCACTTTAGTGGAGTTACAACCTTGAATTGATTTTTCATTCAAGTCATCTTCTTCCTCAAGCTCTTCTCTTCTCTCCCTCTCCTCCCTTGGCCGAACCCTAAAAGGTGCTAGCACACCTTTTGTTTGGTCTCTCCATCTCTTGCTTGTGTGGATACACATAGAGGAGTGTCTACTTTGACACTCTCGAGATCCGGCGAACTATGGACGAGCGGGATTAAGCGAAGGGCTTCGCATCAAGGGTAAAACTCTTCTCCTTTGTAGATTTAGTTTAGATCTAAGTTAGAAAACTCATACTCGAAGTTTTACGAAATTTTAATCTTCTCACGGATCCGTGGCATGGGGGTTTCGGGGTTTCCGTAACGCAAAAGCGGTTTTTGCGGTTCGAAAGACCCAACAGTGGTATCAGAGACACGGGCGAAGCGAGTATGAGTTTTAATTTGTATTTTTATGAAAATTACAGATCTGTAACTTTCTGTGAATTTATGATTTTTGGTGTTTTTATGGGTATTTTTCTCGTAGAAGCGAAGCACAAGTGTTTAGACACTTGTAGGCTTCGACTACCGAGAAAATATTTCCGAAACGGCAAGGTTTCACCCCAAATCATTTTGGGACAATGGACTAAGATGCTGTAGGATCACTTAGGAACACTCGTGATGGTTATATCACGGGTAGGGGTGCTGCTCCTGACCCCGCAAGGGGATTCGTTCCGCAATTGCGCCCGAAAATCGCTAAACGGGACCGCCGGGAATTTTTACTCATAAAACTTGTAAAAATTGTAAGAAAAATTACAGAAATTTATAGAAATTACATAATTTAGAATTATGTATTATTTTGTGATGGTCATGGTCCAAAAGACCTAATTAGATTGGAAATTTGTGTTGTAATTCATATTATGGCCTGCGTGTCATTTTTTTTGATGTGCGTGTTGTATATGATATACGACCTGCGCGTCGTGCCTTTCCTATTTTTATATTCCTATAGTAAATAGTTTAGACTCGAATGTAACTCGAGTTTCACCTTTGTAATGTACAAATTGGAGCGGTGGAAGATCCACTCGAGACGGAGTTACGAGGAAGGCGCGAGCAACACAAGGTGGTCAAAGGAAGGAGCTTGAGAAACTGTTGACCTTAGGTTGACCATCCGATCTTCTCTTTGGCTTGAGAAGATCGTAGTAGGGCCATGACTAATCACAAAAGTATTCAATTAATTGCTTGTGTGTGTATATGTGATGCATGCTAGAATATTAATTAATTAGCACCTTAACGATTAGATTAGATCTAAATCGCGGACATGATGTGCCCTAACGATTAGATTAGATCTAAATCGCGTACATGATACACCTCGTCGATTAGATTAGATCATAATCGCGTCAACTCGTAATGCCTACCATGCCGTGATACCTATCACTACCTCGATCACATGTCGTTGTTGAATTTGCCAAAGCAGAGCAACACATATTATCTTGGTAGGGTACGGAGGGACAATCTTGGTCCTGCCTATCAACGCATGGGTGAGTACAACTCAATTAGATCGAGTAACTAGTTAACTCAATAGGATCGAGTTTAACTATAGGCATTATCCAATGGTTGGTAGATATGTCAAAATCACGTTTATATTAACTCTTGGGCGTATTAGCCAAAGCTAACTCGAGTTTTAATATAAATGCGGATCTTGATCCTATAAACAAGAGTTGCATAGAGATGTAATTGGTAATTAGTTACCTACCGATCATACTAAGTCTTGGGCGATTTAGCCAAAGCTAACTCAAGGCATAGTATGATGTGAATCTTGTCCCACATGAATTATGGAATTCAGTGGGAGCATCATTTAATTAAAAGGACTAATTAAATGATTAATAGAATATGATATTTATTTATTTTTCTGCATTTTTCTATTGTAGATAACCATGACGTCAAATACGAACTCTTTCTCCCTGCGTTCCGTCCTTGAGAAGGACAAGTTCAACGGAGAAAATTTCCTGGACTGGTATAGGAACTTGAGAATCGTTCTCACACAAGAACATAAACTGTACGTTCTGGAGCAGCCCATTCCGGAGGCATCTCCTGCCACCGCCACGCGAGCTGACCGAGATGCTTACAAGAAGCATCAAGATGACACATTAGATGTGTCATGTCTTATGCTCGCAACTATGAACTCTGAGCTTCAGAAGCAACACGAGTTGATGGGCGCTTATGATATGGTTGAACATCTTCGTCAACTATATCAAGGACAAGCGAGGCACGAGAGATTCGAGATCTCTAAGGCACTGTTTCAGTGCAAGATGCAAGATGGGAATCCCGTAGGCCCATATGTACTCAAGATGATTGGGTACATAGAAAACCTACAGAGGTTGAGATTTCCCCTTGGCCAAGAGCTGACCACTGACTTGATCTTGCAGTTCTTGCCAGAGAGCTACAGTCAGTTTGTCATGAACTACAACATGAACGAAATTGACAAGTCACTGCCCGAGCTGCTTAGCATGTTAAGAACTGCTGAGCTCAACCTTAAGAAGGTTAAGCCCAACTCTATTCTGATGGTTTAGAAACATAAGGGCAAGGGCAAGCCCAAAGGCAAGGGAAAGTCCCAAGCCAAGGGCAAAGGCAAGGCACTAAAACCCAAAGGAGGGGTCGCCAAGGATGCTACCTGCTTCCACTGCGGTCAGACCGGACACTGGAAGAGGAATTGCAAAGTCTACCTTGAAGATCTTAAGAAGAAGAGAAGTGAGACTTCCACTTCAGGTATCTATGTTATAGAAGTCAATCTATCTATTTCTTCATCATGGGTATTAGATACCGGATGTGCTTCTCACATTTGTACTAAAGTGCAGGCGCTGAGAAATAGCAGGGCATTGACGAAGGGCGAGGTGGACCTACGCGTAGGCAATGGAGCACGGGTTGTTGCTGTTGCTGTAGGAACTTATCATCTATCTCTACCTTCTGGGCTTGTATTAGAATTAGATGAATGTTATTATGAGTCTACTTTAACTAAGAACATAATTTCAGTTTCTTGTTTGGACAAGAAAGGTTTTTCATTTATTATAAAGAACAAATGTTGTTCAGTTTATTTAAATGAAATGTTCTATTGTAGTGCACCTCTGATGAACAGACTCTATATTCTAGACCTCGAGAACCCTATCTATAACATAAGTACCAAGAGGTTCAAGTCAAATGACATGAACCAAACTTATCTCTGGCATTGTCGCTTAGGTCATATAAATGACAAACGCTTATCCCAGCTCCATAAAGATGGTTTGCTGGACTCATTTGATTTTGAATCATATGAGACATGCGAGTCATGCCTTCTAGGCAAGCTAACCAAGACTCCCTTTAGTGGACACAGTGAGAGAGCGACTGACTTGTTAGGTCTTATACCTTTGAAAAAGATATGGTTATAGGTACTGTATTACATTTACTGATGACTTCAGTAGATATGGTTATTTGTACCTGATGACACATAAGTCAGAATCCTTTGAAAAAGATCAAAGAATTCAAGAATGAAGTACAAAACCAGTTTGGTAAGAGTATTAAGATACTTCGATCAGATCAAGGTGGTGAATACCTTAACCATGAGTTTCGTGACTATCTAGCTGAGTGTGAGATTCTATCCTAGCTCACTCCTCCTGGAACACCACAGTGGAATGGTGTATCCGAAAGGAGGAATCGTACCTTATTAGATCTGGTACGGCCTATGATGAGTCACACAGATCTTCCCATGTATCTTTAGGGCTATGCTCTAGACACAGCAGCCTTCATTCTCAACCGAGTTCCATCTAAGGCTGTAATAAAGACACCATATAGGATATGGACTGGGAGAGATGCCCAGGTGTCTTTTAAGAGGATTTGGGGTTGTGAGGCTTATGTTCGACGTCAAGTCTCGGACAAATTGGGACCCAAATCTGATAAGTGCTATTTCATTGGATATCCCAAGGAAATGAAGGGATATTACTTCTACATTCCCAATCAACACAAGGTAATTGTGGCTAAGACTGGGGTATTTCGAGAAAGGGACTTTGTTTCTAGAAAGACTAGTGGGAGTACGTTCGATTTTAAAGAAGTTCAAGATATGGACCATAGCACTGAAGCCTCAATGGAAGTTGAACTGGAACCACAAAGTGTTGTGGATGATGTTGTTCCACAAGGAGTCGAGGAACCACAACCAATTCAAGTAGACATACCTCTTCGCACGTCTAATAGGGTACATCGTCAGCCTGAGAGATACTCATTTCTCTTGTCTGACCATGATGACGTTGTGCTCATAGAGGATGAGCCCACCTCCTATCAGGAAGCTGTGATGAGACCAGATTCTGAGAAATGGCTGAGGCCATGAGATCCGAGATGGAATCCATGTACACTAACCAAGTATGAACTTTGGTTGATCCACCTGAAGGGGTAAAACCCATAGGGTGTAAGTGGGTCTTTAAGAGAAAGACTGACATGGATGGACTTATTTATAAGGATCGTTTGGTAGCTAAAGGTTTCAAGCAAATTCATGGTATTAACTATGATGAAACCTTTTCTCCAGTAGCGATGTTTAAGTCCTTTCGGATCATGCTTACTATTGCAGCGTACCACGATTATGAGATCTGGCAGATGGATGTCAAAACTTTGTTTCTGAATGGAAACCTGCTTGAGGATGTGTACATGACACAACCTGAGGGTTTTATAGATCCACAACATACTGGTAGATCATGCAAGCTGCATAGGTCCATTTATGGACTAAAGCAAGCTTCTCGGAGTTGAATCTTCAATTCGATGATGCAATCAAACAGTTTGATTTCATCAAGAATGAAGATGAACCTTGTATCTATAAGAAGGTTGTTGAGAGCACAGTTGTCTTCCTTATATTGTATGTGGATGACATACTACTCATTGGGAAAGACATCCCTTTGTTGCAGTCTGTCAAGTCTTGGCTAGGGACTTGTTTCTCAATGAAGGACTTAGGTGAAGCATCACACATTCTAGGCATACAGATCTATAGATATAGATCTAATAGGTTGCTTGGGCTAAGTCAGAGTACATATATTGACAAGGTACTCCTACGGTTTGCCATGCAGAACTCCAAGAAGGGATTTCTGTCGATGTCACATGGCGTGAGTCTTTCGAAGACTCAAGGTCCCTCTTCTGGAGAGGAGAGAGACCGCATGGATCAGATCCCTTATGCCTCAGCCATAGGATCTATCATGTACGCCATGCTATGCACTCGTCCTGATGTCTCGTATGCTTTGAGCATGACGAGCAGATACTAGTCAGATCCAGGTGAAAGTCACTGGATAGCAGTCAAGAATATTCTTAAGTACTTAAGAAGAACTAAAGAATATTTCTTGATATATGGAGGCGATGACGAGCTAGCTGTAAAGGGTTACAGTGATGCCAGCTTCCAAACTGACCAGGATGATTATAGATCGCAGTCTGAGTTCGTGTTTTGCTTGAATGGTGGTGCTGTGAACTGGAAGAGTTCACAGCAGTTCTACGACGCTTCTGTTAGAATGTATACTAAAAGCCTAGCTTTTGGTATAAACATTTATCTAGAAATAAGAATCACATTGGTCAAATGTCTACATTTATGATAAATGTAGTTGTTCAATTAATTTATATTGTAGATAACATGGTGTGTGGTGTCACACACAGAAGATCATGTTATCAGTACCTTATAAATTATAAATAGTAGCTCACGACCAAGATGGAAAGGAACAAACCATTGGAAGGTCGTAGTGTAATTAGGTATTAGTTTATCTTAACTATATAATTACACTAGTACACTTAGAGTGTATTGAGTAGGACCATTAGAGGTCGTTTCTTTTATACTGACTTTATAAAGGAACAAAGACCTCAGTTATTATGGAAGTGTGTGCTCTTAATCCCAATATAATAACAAGCACATATATTTGATATTTATTTCTTTAATTAATCATTGGGTGAGTTTAGTTCGATAAATCAATAAGCCCGATAAGTTGGGAAATGATATCACTTATAGTGTGTGTTATTGATTATAGAAGGAAACTATGTCCTAGTAATCTAGGTTGAGAATGTCCCCAAGAGGAGCTCATAAGGATTGTCATGTTAAACCCTGCAGGTAGACTTAGTCCGAAATGATGATGAAGCTGAGTGGTACTGCTCTTGGAGCTAGATATTAATTAAGTGAGTTGTCAGTAACTTACTTAATTAGTGGACATTTGTTATCTTAAACATAGGGAGACTAACACACTCATAATAAGAAGGAGCCCAAAATGTAATTTGGGATTGGTGCGGTAGTTCAATAATAGTTCTCTAGTGGAATGAATTATTATTGATAAAATTAAGTTGTGTGTTCGGGGCGAACACGGGATGCTTAATTTTATCGGGAGACCAAAACCAATTCCTCCTCTCGGTCCCTATCGTAGCCTCTTAATTATAGAGTACTATACCCACATATACCCACCTTCTTACCCATCCCATAGGGGCCGGCCAAGCTAGCTTTGAGACCAAGCTAGGGCCGGCCAAAGTTTGGTTCATGGGTGCTTCAAGGTAGCCGGCCCTAGCTTGGGTTCAAGCTTGGAGTGGCCGACCCATATTAAAATAAAAGGATTTTTATTATTTAAAATTTTTCTTATGTGGATAACATGATTTAAAAGAGAGTTTAAAAATTTAAATCTTTCCTTTTATAAGATTCTACAAAAGATTAAGAGAAGAGCTAAATCTCTTTCCTTATTTGTAGATTAAAAGGTTGATTTTAATTTTGGTAAAAACTTTCCTTTTAATTATGTTCATGATTTAAAAGAAAGTTTAAAAATTAAAAATTCTCTTTTATTAGTTTCTACAAAAGATTAAGAAAAGATTTAATATCTTTCCTTATTTGTAGATTGAAAGGAGATTTTAATTTTTAGAGATAACTTTCCTTTTTGAAAATTATGCACATGTTTAAAAGAAAGATTTTAATTAAGAAAATTTCTTTTTATTAACCAATCATGAAGGGATTAAAATTATCGGAGAAGTTTTTATAAATTTCTAGAAACAAATTAGGAAGTTTTAATTTTTATTTTAATTAAAACTCTCCTTGTTTTGGGGAAAGAGGTGGTCGGCCAAATAAATTGGAGAAGAAAAAATTATTTTTAATTAAATAAATTTTCCTTATCATGGCAAAAGAATTAAGGAAGTTTTTATTTAAATTTCCTTATTTGCCAAGACCAAGGATTATAAAAGAGGGGGTAGAGGAGGCTTCATGAAAAATGACTCTATTCTTTTTCTTCCTCTCTTTTCTTCCTTGGTGTGGCCGACCCCTAGAGGTTCCCCTTCTCCTTCTCTCTTCTCCTTCTTGTGGCCGAGACTTCATCATCTCTTGGAGGCATAGAAGTGGCCGGATCTAGCTTCGAGAAAAGGAGAGAAAGGAGTCTTGTTTCATGCATCCCTTGGAGCTTGGTTGGTGGAAAAAGATCTTCATCTTTCGGAAGCATTGTGCTTGGCCGAAACTTGAAGAAAGTAGAAGACGGTGCTTTGGTGGTTTCTCATCTCGGAAGATCATTGCCCACACAACGTCCGAGGTTAGAAGAGGAATATGGTAGAAGATCAAGAAGTCTTTCTAAAAGGTATAACTAGTATTTTTCCTTTCCGCATCATACTAGTTATTTTTGGAAATAATACCAAATACAAGAGGCATGCGATTCTAGTATTTCGAATTTGTTTTCGATGTTGTGTTCTTTTGTTTTTATTTCTTTTCCTTGTGATATGATTGTTCTTTTCGGTTGACCTAAAGTTATTTAAGGAAATTAAATATTAACTTTCCTTAAAAGGCTTTGTCTAGTCGGTGGTGGTTGTTCCCATATCCAAGAAGGCCATGTGCCTCGCCACGTAAGTACTGGAAGCCAATTTTGGAAATTAATATTTAATGAAATTAATAACCTAGGTGATTTGGATCGAACGTGTTAAGTTCCGCAGGAGATCCGAGTCTAAACCTAAAAGAACAAATAGATTAAACTTTGGATCAAACGTGTTAAGTTCCGCAGGCAATCCAAGTTTAATTTAAAAGAACACATGGTAGCTAGGAAAAGGTTCAGACCTTTGTACAAAATTTTTGTACAGTGGAACCATTAGGTTTTCTGAGTAGCAACCAACAATTGGTATCAGAGCTAGGGTTTTGCCTCTGTGTATTTGGTATTAGTTTAATTATACACATGTCATACATAATTTAGGCAGGTTAATAGTAGGATGTGCTAACTTTGTGGATGCAGGATCCAACTATTATGGCTTATTGTTATTATGTGTGTGATTGGACCCTTAGACATGTCAAGGGTATTTTATTGTGTGTGCATGATTGTATTATAAAATACAGCAGGAGGTGTATTTCGTTTTATTAGAATTTTATTTTTTGATCTAGTTACATGTACATTCCTTTTATGGAATATAGGATCGATGGATGTAAATTTTATTTTATGTTCGATCTAGTTTACATGTACATTCCTTCGAGGAATATAGGATCGAAAAATGTAAAATTCTATTTATGTCGCGGATCGAATCTTGCAAGGCGTGGAACCTTTTGAGGATCAGAGGCGCAGCGGAACAAGGAGCAAGATGGATGCGACAACTAGACCCGGTGGCGGTGGCCAAAGATGGCAGCAGCTAGGGTTGGCGACACACGGAGGACAGCAATAGATAAAAGTCATAATAGTTGAAAATTAGTTTTTCTATTTATTCCTTTTTATGCTGTGTTGTGTGTGCTTGTTAGTATGCATGCTAAGTAGGCTAGTATAGTCAAAATTCCTCACTTTAAATAACTAAGTGGGAGAGTGATTTATTTTTTTTTAAAAAAATTCCACGGTCTCCATTACTGGTTCATAAGTGATGCAACAAGTTTGCGCGTTGGCTCTGAGTGCCTTCCTCCATATCGGATGAGCTTGTTTGCGGATCACTAGCTTAAACTTCCATTTTGGAAGACTATAGGAAGTTAATTAAGAGCGTGTGATCTTCCCCATCGGAAGGGACACAATCTTATTAACGGATTTAGTGTCAAGTAATGGTATACACTTAGGCACGTCTAATAGTATCCTCCCCATCGGAGTCACTGCTATTATTTGTGTGACCGAAGAAAACCAACTATTGATTTGTCAAATAAATAAGTTGACAAGATAATAAAAGTAAAAACCCCTCTTACAAATGTTTGATTTTGTATACGTCCACACTATCGTGGCATACAAAATTCACGGTGTTTGAGGTAATTTTATTTGTTATAAAGATTTATTGACAAGATAATTAATGGGTAAACCCCTCCTCTTACAAATGTTTAATTTTGTATACGTCCACACTATCGTGACATGCAAAATTCACGGTGTTTGAGGTGTTGGAGAATTTAAATAATATTGTTTGAGGAATCAATGTTATTTAAAATTCAAAAGTTTTGACCAAATATTTGATCAAAGAAAGATCAACTATTAATTTTATTCGTCATAAAGTAAAGTTGACGAGATAATAAAATTAATGGTTAAAATCTCTTCTTTGTTGTTGTATACGTCCACACTATCGTGGCATACAAAATTCATGGGGATTTTAAGGAATTGATTTTGACCAAATATTTTTGTGATTCTTAGGATTTAAAATGTTTGTCAATTCCCTAGCTGTTATACTATAGAAAAGACTTAGTAGTCCCGATTGTAAAAATTGAAAATAGGACTTGGACATTAACGTAGTTTGTCTTTTTAGAACTAAAGAACAATATAGGTGTATTTAATTCATTAGTAGAAACATGTTTAGTGGTGTTATCTACCAGAACCTGGAGTGTAGATACAGATGACATTAATCATGTTCACAATTCATTGCAGGGTTCCAGGAAACCCGACAACTAAATGAAAATAAAAATACCGTCCACATGGGCACTGCTGTAAAAGTGGCAGCTGTTGCAGTGGGAGATGTTTATCCTTTAAATAGGAATAAAATATGGATTATTAGAAATTGTCTTTACGTACTAAGTTTAGAAAGAACCTGATTTCAGTTTCTAAACTATTATAGAATAGATATTGTGTCTATTTTGATAACAAAGCTGTTATCAAGAAAAATAGAGAAGTTATCTATTCTAGTATGTTGGTTGACAATTTGTAATCCAATAACTCCCACGATGCAATAAATGGAAATTATAACACATCTTCTAACTTTAAGAGAAAGCAACCTTCGAAAATGAACCAATTATATCTTTGGCATCTAAGGCTAGGTTATATTAACTTGAGTAGGATTCATTGGTAGCTGATGAACTTTTGGGTTCATAGGTAGTGGAAATCTTTCCAACCTGCGAGTCTTACTTGGAAGGAAAAATAACCAAGAAGCTTTTAAGTCTAAGGGGTATGGAGCCAAAGATATGTTGGAATTGTTTCATTCTGATTTGTGTGATCCTATGATTATCCAGACAAGAGGTAGTATCGAATATTTCATCTATTTTATAGACAACTATTCAAGATACAAATACATTTACTTAATGTGCCACAAGACTAAGTGCTTTGATTAGTTCAAAGAGTACAAGACTAATGTGGAGAAATGTCAAAGTAAAAGTATCAAGATACTACGGTGAGATCGTAGTGGCAAGTACCTCTTAGGAGAATTTAGGAGTCACTTATCAGAAGTAGGGATTCAATCCCAACTAACTACACCTGGTACACCCCAACAGAATGGTGTAGAAAAAGGAAGGTATAGGACTCTTATGGAAACAAGTAGATTGATGATGAGTTATTACCAAATTCATTTTAAAGATATACTCTGGAAACAGAAGTGAATATAGTACCTTCTAAAGTCAGAACTCTCTACTCATATAGAATTGCTGAATAAGCGTAAGCCTATTTTGAAGCATATTCGGATTCGGGTAGTACAACACATATGCTGAAGAGAGATAATGATAAGTTGGACAGGAATTCACTTGTTTGTGGGTTATCCTAGAGAAATGAAAGTAGGATTATAGTCTTAAAAATCAGAAGGTCATTGTTAGCATCAATGAACGATTTTTACAAAAGGACTATGTAATAAATCACGTGCTCATAAGTAAATTTATTCTTAAGGAAATAATAAAGGACATGTCTAACCTAGTACCAACTGTACAAGATGAAATATCACAAGAAACTGCAACACGTATCACAAATGATACACAATTGCAGAAAGTGCCTCGTCGTAGTGGGAGTGTTGTTAGGCAACCTAAAAAGATTCATGTTTTGGGAGAGTTTTTGGACTCGATCCCTAGAGGACATGAACCTGATCTCCGGACATATGACGAAGCACTCCAAGATAAAGATGCAACATCTTGGCAAAGAGTAATGAATAACAGAATTAGAATATATGTATTCTAATAAAATCTGGAAGCTTGTAGAACCATCAAATGGTGTAAAAGCCTTTGGGTATAAAAAGGTCTATAATAGGAAAAGAGGGATAGACAGGAAGGTAGAAACTTTCAAAGCAAGGCTTGATGAAAAAGGAAACTTTTTCATTGGTAGCCATGCTTAAGTCTATCTGTATTCTTTTATTTATTTGGCAAGTAGATGTCAAGACAGCATTCCTTAATGGAAGTCTTGAAGAAAGCATCCATATAAAGCAACCAGAAGGGTTCATTGCAAAGGGCTAAGAGCATCTTGTGTGCAAGCTCAATCAGTCTATGGACTGAGACAAAGCTTCAAAGGTCTTGGAAAATCCGGTTTATCAAAGTTATCCAGACCTATGGATTTATTTAGTAACCGGATAAGTCTTGTGTATACAAAAGGTGTGATGGAAACATGGTGGTATTTCTTGTACTATACGTAGATTACATTTTTGATAGTTGGAAACAATATCAAGGTGTTATCAGAAGTAAGGGTATGGTTGTCCAAGCAATTCATTATAAAGGACTTAGGAAAATAAGCACATATTCTTGGGAACAAGATTTGCAAGAAAAGAATGTTGTGCTTATCTCAAGCTTTATATAACAATCTCGTTTTAGTATGCAAAACTCCAAGAAAGGTTTTCTACCTTTTAAGCATGGAGTGTCTTTATCTAAAGAGATGTCTTCGATGACATCAAAGGAGATTGAGGGCATGTAGGCAGTTCTTTATGCTTCGAAAGTTAGACAGCCTAATGTATGCTATACACGAGATCAGAAATCTGTTTTGCCAAGGGCATAGTTAACAGATATCAAATTAACCCTAGATAAGGACATTGGACTGCAGTAAAGCATATATTAAAGTACCTTAGAGGCACTAGAGATTATATGCTAGCTTACAAGGCAGTTAATTTGGTCCCTGTGGGTTGCACGAATTTTGACTTCCAATCAGATAGAGACAATAATAAGTCAACCTCGGGGTTTTGTGTTTACTTTAGGAGGAAAAGTCATAACTATGGAAGAGTGATAAGCATAGGTGTTTTTCTGGACTCCACAATAGAAGCTGAGTATATGGCAAGCCTTTGAGGGAGCCATAAAAGCTAAATGACTCAATAACCTCAAGATGGACTTAGATATGATTTCTGGTTCGTCCAAAGATTATTACAATTCATTGTAATAATAGTGGTGCAGTAGCAAACTCAAAGAAACCATAAGTCTATAAGGCAAGTAAACGCAATAGAGCGCAAGTACCACCCAATACGAGAAATCGTATAAACGAGAAGAAGTTGTTGCTGCCTAGATTGCAACAAGTGATAACCTAGAAGATCCTTTCACTAAAGCCCTTAAGGCAAGAGCTTTTGATGGGCATGTTGAAGGTTTGGGAATCAGATGTATGGTAGTAGTTATGGCAGCTTAGTCTTTTAGTATAAGTGGGAGATTGTTAGAATGTATACTAAAAGCCTAGCTTTCGGTATAAACATTTATCTAGAAATAAGAATCACATTGGTCAAATGTCTACATTTATGATAAATGTAGTTGTTCAATTAATTTATATTGTAGATAACATGGTGTGTGGTGTCACACACAGAAGATCATGTTATCAGTACCTTATAAATTATAAACAGTAGCTCACAACCAATATGGAAAGGAACAAACTATTGGAAGGTCGTAGTGTAATTAGGTATTATTTTATCTTAACTATATAATTACACTAGTACACTTAGAGTGTATTGAGTAGGACCATTAGAGGTCATTTCTTTTATACTGACTTTATAAAGGAACAAAGACCTCAGTTATTATGGAAGTGTGTGCTCTTAATCCCAATATAATAACAAGCACATATATTTGATATTTATTTCTTTAATTTATCAATGGGTGAGATTTAGTTCGATAAATCAATAAGCCCGATAAGTTGGGAAATGATATCACTTATAGTGTGTGTTGTTGATTATAGAAGGAAACTGTGTCCTAGTAATCTAGGTTGAAAATGTCCCCAAGAGGAGCTCATAAGGATTGCCATGTTAAACCCTGCAGGTAGACTTAGTCCGACATGATGATGAAGCTGAGTGGTACTACTCTTGGTGCTAGATATTAATTAAGTGAGTTGTCAGTAACTTACTTAATTAGTGGACATTTGTTATCTTAAACATAGGGAGACTAACACACTCATAATAAGAAGGAGCCCAAAATGTAATTTGGGATTGGTGCGGTAGTTCAATAATAGTTCTCTAGTGGAATGAATTATTATTGATAAAATTAAGTTGTGTGTTCGGGGCGAACACGGGATGCTTAATTTTATCGGGAGACCAAAACCAATTCCTCCTCTCGGTCCCTATCGTAGCCTCTTATTTATAGAGTACTATACCCACCAATACCCACCTTCTTACCCATCCCATAGGGGTCAGCCAAGCAAGCTTGGAGACCAAGCTAGGGCCAGCCAAAGTTTGGTTCATGGGTGCTTCAAGGTGGCCGGCCCTAGCTTGGGTTCAAGCTTGGTGTGGCCGGCCCATATTAAAATAAAAGGATTTTTATTTTTAAAAACTTTTCTTATGTGGATAACATGATTTAAAAGAGAGGTTAAAAATTTAAATCTTTCCTTTTATAAGATTCTACAAAAGATTAAGAGAAGAGCTAAATCTCTTTCCTTATTTGTAGATTAAAAGGTTGATTTTAATTTTGGTAAAAACTTTCCTTTTAATTATGTTCATGATTTAAAAGAAAGTTTAAAAATAAAAAATTCTCTTTTATTAGTTTCTACAAAAGATTAAGAAAAGATTTAATATCTTTCCTTATTTGTAGAATGAAAGGAGATTTTAATTTTTAGAGATAACTTTCCTTTTTGTAAATTATCCACATGTTTAAAAGAAAGATTTTAATTAAGAAAATTTCTTTTTATTAACCAATAATGAAGGGATTAAAATTATTGGAGAAGTTTTTATAAATTTCTAGAAACAAATTAGGAAGTTTTAATTTTTGTTTTAATTAAAACTCTCCTTGTTTTGGGGAAAGAGGTGGCCGGCCAAATAAATTGGAGAAGAGAAAATTATTTTTAATTAAATAAATTTTCCTTATCATGGCAAAAGAATTAAGGAAATTTTTATTTAAATTTCCTTATTTGCCAAGACCAAGGATTATAAAAGAGGGGGTAGAGGAGGCTTCATGAAAAACGACTCTATTATTTTTCTTCCTCTCTTTTCTTCCTTGGTGTGGCCGGCCCCTAGAGGTTCCCCTTCTCCTTCTCTCTTCTCCTTCTTGTGGACGAGACTTCAACATCTCTTGGAGGCATAGAAGTGGCCGGATCTATCTTGGAGAAAAGGAGAGAAAGGAGTCTTGTTTCATGCATCCCTTAGAGCTTGGTTGGAGGAAAAAGATCTTCATCTTTTGGAAGCATTGTGCTTGGCCGAAACTTGAAGAAAGGAGAAGAAGATGCTTTGGTGGTTTCTCATCTCGGAAGATCGTTGCCCACACAATGTCCGAGGTTAGAAGAGGAATATGGTAGAAGATCAAGAGGTCTTTCTAAAAGGTATAACTAGTATTTTTCCTTTCCGCATCATACTAGTTATTTTTGAAAATAATACCAAATATAAGAGGCATACGATTCTAGTATTTCGAATTTGTTTTCGATGTTGTGTTCTTTTGTTTTTTTTCTTTTCCTTGTGATTTGATCGTTCTTTTCGGTTGACCTAAAGTTATTTAAGGAAATTAAATATTAACTTTCCTTAAAAGGCTTTGTCTAGTCGGTAGTGGTTGTTCCCATATCCAAGAAGGCCATGTGCCTTGCCACGTCAGTACTGGAAGCCAATTTTGGAAATTAATATTTAATGAAATTAATAACCTAGGTGATTTGGATCGAACGCGTTAAGTTCCGCAGGAGATCCGAGTCTAAACCTAAAAGAACAAATAGATTAAATTTTGGATCAAACATGTTAAGTTCCGCAGGCGATCCAAGTTTAATTTAAAAGAACACATGGTTGCTAGGAAAAGGTTCAGACCTTTGTACAAAATTTTTGTATAGTGGAACCATTAGGTTTTCTGAGTAGCAACCAACAGCTTCCATCTCATTCGAGAGATTATCGAGAGAGGAGATGTGAAGATTTGCAGAGTACCCACTGAGCCTAACATCGCAGATCCCTTGACCAATGCTTTGGCACAGAGAAATCATGATGGTCACACTAAGTCATTGGGCCTTAGAGCCTATACTGATTGGCACTAGTGCTAGTGGGAGATTATTAGTTAGAGCCCTAGAGCCAATCATTTGATGAATTTTGTATTGACTCGTTGTATCATATTCTTATATATAAATAAAGGCATTTGTTTCGGTTATTATACTTAATTGTATTGGTGTCAAATAACTAAGTATAATAGCGTCCTTGAGTAGAAGGTTCTTACCTATATCAATCGATTGGTTGAATCGATAGTGAGATGATATAGGGAACACTACTCTTAATCATTCCTTGATGTGAGACAAGAAGAGGCATTGAAGGGAATTGGGGGACCCATGACAAGGTCCAAGACTAAGAGAATGAAGCAAGCTTTGGAAGGCTTAATAATGAGGCTCAAGGAAAAGGAGGATCAATGCACAATGGAGGCAACAACTAAGTGGATCACATTCCTTAGAGAAAGTTTAAGTCCTTGTGTTGTACCCATAATTTTGGTGCCTAAAAAGGATGGAACATGGAGGATGTGCACTGACTGTAGAGCCATCAACAACATCACAATTCGGTATAGACATCCAATCCCTAGACTTGATGATTTGCTTGATGAATTGCATGGTGCTTGCTTCTTTTCTAAAATTGATTTAAAAAGTGGGTACCATCAAATTAGGATAAGGGAAGGGGATGAATGGAAAACAACTTTCAAAACCAAATATGGATTGTATGAATGGTTGGTAATGCCTTTTGGGTTAACTAATGCACCAAGCACTTTTATGAGGCTTATGAACCATGTCTTACGAGAATTTCTTGGAAAATTTGTGGTAGTATACTTCGATGATATTTTGGTATATTCCAAGAGTTTTGTTGAGTATATTGCACATCTCCAATCTGTCTTGCATGTCCTTAGAAAGGAAAAACTATATGCTAACTTGGAAAAGTGTTCTTTTTGCACTAATCATGTGGTTTTTCTTGGTTTTGTCATAAGTTCTAAAGGAGTGCAGGTTGATGAAGGGAAAGTTAAGGCCATTAGAGATTGGACAACTCCTAAAACTGTGAGTGAGGTTAGGAGCTTCCATGGGCTGGCAAGTTTCTATAGGAGGTTTGTGAAGGATTTCAGCAAAGTGGCAACACCCCTAAATGAAATTGTTAATAAAAATATGGGTTTTAGATGGGGAGAGAATCAAGAAAATGCATTTCAAACACTTAAGGATAAACTCACACATGCACCCATTCTTGCTTTACCTGATTTTTCCAAATCATTTGAAATTGAATGTGATGCATCTCATGTGGGTATTGGGGCTGTTTTATTTCAAGATGGTCATCCCATTGCATATTTTAGTGAGAAATTAAGTGGTGCCACCCTCAACTATTCCACTTATGACATAGAATTGTATGCCCTTGTTAGAGCATTGCAAACATGGCAGCATTATCTTTTGCCTAAAGAATTTATCATTCATAGTGATCATGAATCTTTGAAGTATTTGAAAGGGCAAGGGAAGCTCAACAAAAGGCATGCCAAATGGGTCGAATTTCTTGAACAATTTCCTTATGTGATTAAGCATAAGCAAGGAAAGGTAAATGTTGTAGCAGATGCACTTCAAGAACGTATAATTTGTTAGCTACACTTGAAACTAAATTGCTTGGCTTTGAACATATTAAGGAATTGTATGTACATGATAATGAGTTTTCCCAATTATATGCTGTATGTGAAAAGAAATCACAAAATGGGTTTGTTAGGCATGACAACTACTTGTTTAAGAATAACAGACTTTGTGTGCCTAGAGGATCGATGCGTAAATTTCTAGTTAGGGAAGCACATGAGGGGGGTTTAATGGGACACTTTGGGGTTCAAAAGACCTTAGAAATGCTGCTTGAACATTTTCATTGGCCACACATGAAACACGATGTGCAGAAATTTTGTGCACGGTGCATTGTGTGTAGAAAAGCAAAATCTAAGACATTACCTCATGGACTTTACACGCCTTTACCTATTCCTAATTTTCCTTGGACTGACTTGTCTATAGATTTTGTTTTAGGGCTACCACGTACTCAAAAAGGTAAGGACTCCATTTTTGTGGTAGTTGATAGATTCTCCAAGATGGCACACTTCATACCTTGCCACAAGGTGGATGATGCAACTCATGTGGCAGATTTGTTTTTCAAAGAGGTGGTAAGACTTCATGGCATGCCTAGGAGCATTGTTTCAGATCATGACACCAAATTTTTAAGCCATTTTTGGAGGACCTTATGGAACAAGTTGGGAACAAAGCTTCTTTTCTCCACCACATGCCACCCACAAACTGACGGCCAGACTGAGGTGGTAAATATGCCACTTTCTACTCTTCTTAGAGCAATTATTAAGAAGAACATTAAGTCTTGGGAAGAATGTTTACCTCATGTTGAATTTGCTTATAATAGGGCGGTCCATTCTACTACTCAATTTTCTCCTTTTGAGATTGTTTATGGGTTCAATCCACTAACACCTATTGATTTGCTTCCTTTACCTAACACTTCTTCTTTAGTTCACAAGGATGGCAAAACAAAGGCAGAATATGTGAAGAAGCTTCATGAGCAAGTTAAAGCTCAAATTGAGAAGAAAATGGAGCAATATGCAAATCGAGCCAATAAAGGGAGAAAAAGAGTGGTCCTTGAACCCGGTGATTGGGTGTGGGTTCATATGAGGAAGGAATGGTTTCCTACCCAAAGGAAATCAAAGCTTCAACTAAGAGGAGATGGACCATTCCAAGTGTTGGAAAGAATTAATGACAATGCTTACAAAATTGATTTGCCCGGTGAGTATGGTGTTAGTGCAACATTTAATGTGGCTAAATTGAGTCCTTTTGATGAAGGAGATGAAGACCTAAATTCGATGACGAATTCACCTAAAGAAGGAGGGAATGATGTGAGCCAAGAAGAGGCATTGAAGGGAATTGGGGGACCCATGACAAGGTCCAAGACTAAGAGAATGAAGCAAGCTTTGGAAGGCTTAATAATGAGGCTCAAGGAAAAGGAGGATCAATGCACAATGGAGGCAACAACTAAGTGGATCACATTCCTTCAATTTGAAAGTGAAATTGGACCAACATGAGAACCATTTTCGTGTGCATGCATGGGGGGGGGGGGGTTTCTAAAGTGACTTTTGATGTCCTTTGTGGGTTTTTTAATACATTTTTGAGTGTTCCTAAGCTAGTATAATAAATACCATGCATGCATGGTTGCATTAAGCTAGTATTAGGGATTAGTTGTTGCATTAGTGGATAATAAAGCCCATGCATGCAAGCATGATATTTATTGCATAATTAGTGCATAGTGGATCTTAAGGGATGTTAAATAGGAGAACTCTTGTATGACAAATCATGTAAGTTTGAATGAAAATTTGAGTTTCTCTTTTGTGAGAGCTTCCTTCTTGTTCTTAGGCAAAGAACTAATTTCGATCTTATCAAGGCAACTTGTGGCGATCAAAACTCCATGACTTATCACTCACCTTCTCATCTTGCTTGAGTGTGACATCAATACCCTTCCCCAAGCTGAATTTCAAGGCGATACATTTACAAGGTTTCTTATCATTCCTAGTAGAGTATTAACATTCAGGGACAATGTTAATGCGACGAAACTAGCATGTAGGTCAACTCGATGACTTGATCTCACAAGTCATGGATATAGAGATATCAAGTTGACACATGGGTATGCATTGGAGAATGTATACTGAATGACTCGCCATGAGAAAGTATCATGGATCGTTATATGAGTGTCATATACTTTCTCATGTGGCTATTAGTATGACTACTAGTCCTTGGACCTGAAGTCACCATGGTTCCCTACATAAGGAGTTACGTATTTTGACTTTGTCAAACGTCACCCGTAACTGGGTGGACTATAAAGGTGATTACTGGGTATGTAACAAATTATGCGGAGGGATATGAGTGATGTAGATGGGATCTATCCCTCCTATATGACGGGAGTGACATCGATATTCTTGACAGAGTGAGACCACTAAGTGCATGGCCATGCCCGAATGAGTCAATATGAGATATTGAGCTCATTTGATTGAGTGAGTATACTTGGGATTCAAGATTTAAATTGATTAGAGGATGACATGGTCTATGCCTCATATTGATCAATCTAGATGTCTAGGATACAAGGACAACGTCATATATTGTGAGGAGTCACAATTAGTAGTCACAAGGTGATGTTGGATCTCAACATTCTTATAACTTGGGTAGTAATGATGTGTTGCTAGATACCACTCATTACTTATGCTTCTAAATGGGTTTAGGAGCATTGCCAACGTTATAAGAACTTATAGGGTCACACACATAGGGAAATTAGATGGAGATTAGGTTCATTTGATGAACCTAAAGGATTAGGTTCATGTGATGAACCTAAAGGATTAGGTTCATGTGATGAACCAAATTGGATTAAGAGTAATCCAAATTAGGCTAATTGAGTTGGACTCAATTTGGTTTATGTGTTAAGTGAGTCTAATTTGGAGTTAGACTCATTTAATTAATTTAATTCAATGAATAGAGATTCATTAAATTAAAATTGACTTGAACCAATGGTTAGATTAGATCAACCAAGGGAGAGAAGTGGTCAAGTTTGACTTGACTTGAGAGGACGATGAAGGGTCAAGTTTGACTTGACCATTTGCCACCTCATTGGTGAGTTGGCATTAAGTGGCTAATGGCGATGTGCCACATCATCAAGGCTAACACATGTGTGTGCCACCTCATGAGGGAGATCAAGAGTTTTTGACTCTTGAAATTCCATGGAGTATATAAACCTTTCCATAGGTGGCCGACCACTTTAGTGGAGTTACAACCTTGAATTGATTTTTCATTCAAGTCATCTTCTTCCTCAAGCTCTTCTCTTCTCTCCCTCTCCTCCCTTGGTCGAACCCTAAAAGGTGCTAGCACACCTTTTGTTTGGTCTCTCCATCTCTTGCTTGTGTGGATACACATAGAGGAGTGTCTACTTTGACACTCCCGAGATCCGGTGAACTTTGGACGAGCGGGATTAAGCGAAGGGCTTCACATCAATGGTAAAGCTCTTCTCCTTTGTAGATCTAGTTTAGATATAAGTTAGAAAACTCATACTTGAAGTTTTACGAAATTTTAATCTTCACACGGATCCGTGGCATGGGGGTTTCGGGGTTTCCGCAATGCAAAAGCGATTTTTGCGGCTCGAAAGACCCAACAGTATATTACTATACATATCTATTGGTTACCTGCTGAGTTCTTTGGACTCACACTGTTACACTACTACTTTTCAGGTTGAGGCCGTCGGGAGATTCCAGTCGCTAGCCCCCAATGTCACGAGGATTTTTGGTTGTAGACTTTCGTATTCGATTTTATGTCTTTAGGCACTTATGATGTGGGTTCTTGTATTGTGGACTTTATATTGACTATTTGGGTTTGCTACTTTTGTTTTTCCACTGCAAGTGTTTCCATTACTTCGTGGATTTCATTTCTTCGTTGTAGTAGAGTAGGATTTACATATATCTGCGATGATTCTTTTATCGTCTTTTCTTTTAGTAATTTTTGTTGACAGCCGGAGGCTATATATTAAATTGCATGGATTGTCTATATAAACTGCATGGATTGGTTATATAATTGCGTGGATTGTTTGTTATTTGTATTGTATTGTTTTGGTCGTGTGGGTCGAGGAGTGATATATGTATTCTTGGATTCATATTGTCACCCGTATAGGGTAGGGGAGATGCTGTCGAAATTTCTTCTGGCAGGGACTACCTGGGGTATGACAATTCATAAGTCAAAGAAATAAATACTAAATGTGTGTGTTTATTATTATATCAAGATTAAGAGAACGCGCATCCATAATAACAGAGGTTCTATACTTTTATGCAGTCAGTATAAATCGAACAACCTCAAATGGTCCTGCTCAATACACACATTGTGTACAAGTGTAATTTTATAGTCAAGACAGACTAATACCAAATTACACTACAACCGTTCCAATGGTTTGCCCCTATCCATCTCGGTCGTGAGCTACTATTTATAATTTATAAGGAACTGATAACATGATCTTTTGTGTGGCACCACACACCATGTTATCTACAATATAAATTAAATGGACAACTGCATTAACATATAAATAAATATAAAATACAACATTTGACCAAAGTGATTCATATTTCAAAATATAAATATTCATACATAAACTAGGCTCTTAGTATACATTCTAACACAAATAGCCTGGTCATGCCATTTGGCACGACCATTTCTGAGTCTGGCTTCTTGCCTATGCCATAAGGCATGGCCAGAGACAACTTGGCTCTATCCTCAAAGCTAGGCCATGCCATTTAACATGGCCAAAGTAGGGTTACTATGCTTTTCTGCCTCTGGGCCGTGCCATTTGGCATGGCTATTTCTTCAAAACTGCTCTTCGAGTGCATGGCCATGCCTCAAGGCACGACCAAGACTAAATTGACTCTAGAGAAAGGCACAGGCAACTCCTGGTCGTGCTCTGAAGCATAACCAGGATGATTTCTTCACTGGTCCTCTCCTTGGTCATGCTTCAAGGCATGTCCATGCTCAATTTGCCTTTGAAATGACTTGGCCACTCTAATCCTTGCTTTTTTTCTCTCTCTAGTGCAGACAAGGTTGGGTCATGGTCTTCTCAATTGATCTTCTTCTGCATTTTTAGCATCCTTTTCTGCTCCAAACTACTCCTGAAAGTGAAAACAAATACCGAGTAGATCTCTGGATGTAAAACAATAATTATGCTAAAATATGTAGAAAAGGGTGTAAAAGCATATATAACATGCAATGAATACAAAAAGATGAGCGTTAAATAATAAAAAATAACATATATAATCTACGCACATCAGACCCCCAGACTTAAAACTTTGCTTCTCCTCAAGCAAACTCTGCAATCTAGAATCATGAGCTAAAAATGTGCATCCCTAGTGATTTTATTCAATTCTATCAAGCTAGTAAAACTAATGAGCATAATCAAGAATAATCTACAATAAAGCTCTTGATTGTTATCAAGTAAAATTCTGCAATCTAGAAGAATCTGTAGGAGTAAGTGTATCATAATCCTTGGTGAGTTAATTTAATTCTATCAAACAAATTCAGTAATGAGCACAATCATAAATAGATTTAATTAGCCTAAGAATGTGTTCTCCGTGCTCAGTGCAAATCATGGCCTCAATTTCTCAAGTATCGATTCCTAGTCTTAGTTAAGTTGTCATTAAACCATCTTTTCCTCTTATTCTCGGTAGCTAACACTGCTTGGTTCATCTATCTTAGATCTACCCAAGGTTTAAAGAATGTGCTCGATAACAAGAGAAATCTAGTGTTTGTTTTCCCAGTAACCTAACTTGCTCTCAAAGGGGCAAAAACTAGTTTCCACTCATGACAATAAAATTTTTCAATCCCTTATTTCATATGCTTTTTTTAATTGCACATTTGTAATGATGCAATTAGTGGGATTTCTATTTTTCCAAATGAGCTTTAATGTTTCAAGAATAAATCTAATAATCAAGATGTAGTTAAGAAATTACCATGGGAATTCAAGTACTAATCAAAACTAATGAATCACAACTATTTTCGAAACTTTCAACTATCAAAATAAGGCAAAGTGCATAGAGATCCTCAAGCTAGACTAGAATCAAATCCTTTCAATAAAAAGATGATGCTTATGTCCTGCTACTGATGATAGAGAATAATAGATCACCAAACATACTAGCTCTCATAACCTATCAACATGAATCTAAATAGTAAACTTACGAAACATTTTGCTATCAAACAAATGATATGTTCATTTTGTTTCACTGAAGATAGAAAAGATAATTCACTAAATATACTGGTTCTAAGAAATGTAACTCATGACCGCTAGATAATTATCATTCTAGAAGTTTACTCTTGGGCAAGTTAGCAATAATAGTGTAGATAATGTAACTCAAAATCCATCAAAACATGAGAAAAAACAAAGTGCAACTAGACTAAGAAAACAAAATGTGATTGTACATACCCCCCCCCCCCCCTAACCCCCTAGACTTGGACACTTTATTGTCCTCAATAAAACTTAACTTATTAGGGTGGGTGAGGGAAAGAGGGTGGGAAATGGATAGGCCTACCACTCGCTGAAGATGGACCACCCAAAGGAGGTCTACTCGCCAGTGTAGATTGTGGGCCAGGGAGATATCTAGGAACTCTAGGGAGATAACAAATATTTTCATATTACTGGTATAACACGGCCACTTGCTAACTCGTGATATCCATGGAGTCCATAAATTCATTCATTCTCCCTTGGTGAGTGTAGTAGTCTCCCACAAAATTGGATACCCTACTATAAAAATTACCCTCTTTTGAAATTGGTCCTGTACATATTGGAACTGATCATGAGTGAAGTCACAGTGGTCCTCTAATATCTTATGAGAAATGTCTTGCTTCTCATGAAGAGAATCCAATGATGTACGAAAAGTAGAGAAATCAAAAATAGAAGGCCCTGCACTATCATAAGTAAATGAATGTCTAGCCGGGTCAGAAAATCTGACCGATGGCAGGTCTCTAGGTGAGGGATCTCATGATGCTCTCTAGGGGATGCGGAGGAATCAAGAATTACATCCTTAATAATCTAATTGTTGGGGTTACAAATTATTGTGCACTCAGGATTTGGTAAAGGGACAGGGAATCCATCCCTTCTAGGAAAACTGAATCTATTTTCATCCCGACATATTATTTTCATTGATAGGCACGTGTCTATGTCTATTTTGTATATTTCCATGTACAGTTTCTAGACTCAAGATGTCTAGTTCAAGTTTTCTAGTAATGATCATAATGAACCCACCAGATATGATTGTTCTTGAGTTTGCCTTCCCCGCTCTTTGCATAGTTTGCAAAAAATGGAACCCTCCATCAAATCTACTTTATTAATCATGGCCCGCAAAGAATAAAGCTCCATTTTTCTTACCACTCCATCACTCTCACCTCTACCATAGATAGTCTTGCTCATAACATAGTGAAGGTGTCAAAAAATGACATTCTACATATGGGAGGCTTTAGATTTAGATGGGTCATGAGGTTCACTTAAATCGATGATCAAGCTCCAAAAGGAATTAGCATTGTATCTATAATCAAACTTACAAGGTACCCCTGTGGGCAATCCAAAATAGTTATTAAATTCAAAAAGAGTCCAAAGGTAATCATGATTCATTAACCTAAAATTAATTTTCCCATCATGATCATCGTCGGAAGTGAAATTAGACTCTAAGGAACTTAAAAATTCGAGGACAAGACGTAGGTAGGTTGGTTAACTAGTGTACATCAATTCACTCCATTCTAAATTGCCAATCAACCAATCCACTTAATCTCTTATTCCCAAGCACTCCATGGTTGTATTATCAATATCACATGTACAAACTAATTTATGTCTAAACAAGTTATCAAAACTAAATTTCTGCTCTTCATTTCTAAGTAAAACGCCTAATTCATTAGTTTTACCTTTATCTTTAGTAGGATGCTTTCCTTTTTCCTTTCGCTGTTGCTTTCTCCTTCATGGATGATGTGCGTAGATCTTATACTCTTTTATGCATATTTTGATGCACAATCATGTACTTTATTCATGATTAATTTATGATTCTTACACTCCTTATCATATATACAATATAATTACTCTTCTATGTCAGATATCTACTCTTTGTATGTTGAGTTTTTCGGGCCGCGAAAACCTCTTTTTCGCGTCGCGGAAACCCCGAATCACCCATGCCACTGGATCTTGTGCGAAGGATAGATTTCAAAAATTTACATGTATGAGTTTCTACTTAGATCTACTTCTAGATCTACATGAAGAAAAGGTTATACCTTTAAAGCGCACCCTTAGCGAATCCCGCTCATCCAAGGTGTCGGATCTCTAGACCGTCAAGCGTACGGTCCTCTAGAAGTATCCACACGAACAATCCTTGATGGAGAAGATCAAACAAAGGTGTGCGAGCACCTTGTCTTGTTCGGCCAAGAGGGGAGGAGAGGGAGAAGAGAGAGCTCCAAGTGGAAGAAGATGTGAATGCACTTGAATGAGAAAAATGAATTCTCTTCACATTCAAAAGTGGTCGGCCACTTCCCAAGTGTAACCCCCAAATTTTGCATTAAGTGCAATTAATGTGAAGCCATTAAAGAGAATGGCTTTGTAACTTCCATGAGGTGGCACCCCATGATGATGTGGAGCAACATCATTAGTCCACATCAATGACAACTCACCAATGAAGTGGCATAAAGTCAAGTCAAACTTGACTTTTTATCTTCCTCTCAAGTCAAGTCAAACTTGACCAAATCTCTTCCATGGTTGATCTAATCTAACCATTTGATTCAAGCCAACTTAATATAATGAATCTAATTCATTAAATTAAGTTGATCTAATGAGTCATAATCTAAATTAGAGTCATTGAATACATGTATCAACTTGAGTCCAACTCAAGTTAGCCCAATTAGGATTACTCTTAATCCAATTTGATTCATCAAATGAATGTAATCCTCTTGGTTCTCATATGAACCTAATCTCCATCTAATTATCCTTAGTGTGTGACCCTATAGGTTCTTGTAACGTTGGCAATGCCCCTAAACCCATTTAGGAGCATAAGTAATGAGCGGTATCTAGCAACACATCAATACTACCCAAGTTACAAGAATGTTGAGATCCAACATCACCTTGTGACTACTAATTGTGACCCCTCACAATATATGACAAGTGTCCTTCTATCTTAGACATCTAGATTGATCAATGTGAGGCATAGACCGTGTCATCCTTTGATCAAACTAAATCTTGAACTCCAAGTAGACTCACTAAATCAAATAAGCTCAATATCTCATATTGACTCATTTGGGCATGGCCATGTACTTCGTGGTCTCACTCTATCAAGAATACCGATGTCTCTCCCGTCATATAGGAGGGATAGATCCCATCTACATCACTCACATCCCTCCGCATAATTTGTTACATACCCAGTAATCGCCTTTATAGTCCACCCAGTTACGGGTGACGTTTGACGAAACCAAAGGTATGTCGGAAGATCTGTGTGACTCATCATAGATCGTACCATATCTAATAGGGTACGATTCCTCCTTTCGGATACACCATTCCACTGTGGTGTTCCAGGAGGAGTGAGTTGGGATAGGATCCCACACTCTGCTAGATAGTCACGAAACTCATGGCTAAGGTATTCTCCACCTCGATCTGATCGAAGTATCTTAATACTCTTGCCAAGCTGGTTCTGTACTTCATTTTTGAATTCTTTAAACTTTTCAAAGGATTCAGACTTATGTGTCATTAAGTACACATAACCATATCTACTGAAGTCATCAGTAAATGTGATGAAGTACCTATAACCACCTCTAGCAGCGACATTGAAAGGACCACATACATCACTATGTATTAGTTCTAACAAATCAGTCGCTCTTTCGCTGTGCCCACTAAAGGGAGTCTTGGTTATCTTGCCTTGTAGGCATGACTCGCATATCTCATATGATTCAAAATCAAATGAGTCCAGCAAACCATCCTTATGGAGCTGGGATAAGCGCTTGTCATTTATATGACCTAAGCGACAGTGCCAGAGATAGGTTTGGTTCAGGTCATTTGACTTAAACCTCTTGGTATTTATGTTATAGATAGGGCTCTCAAGGTCTAGAATATAGAGTCCGTTTATCAGAGGTGCACTACAATAGAACATATCGTTTAAATAGACGGAACAACATTTGTTCTTTATTGTAAACGAGAAACCTTTCTTGTCCAAACAAGAAACTAATATAATGTTCTTAGTTAACGCAGGCACATAACAACAATCGACTAACTCTAGTACAAGCCCAGAGGGCAGAGATAGAAAGTAAGTTCCTACAGCAACAGCAGCTACCCGTGCTCCATTGCATACTCGTAGGTCCACCTCGCCCTTTGTCAATGCCTTGCTATTTCTCAGCACCTTCACATCAGTACAAATGTGAGAAGCACATCTAGTATCTAATACCCATGATGTAGAAATAGATAGATTGACCTCTATAACATATATACCTGAAGTGGAAGTCTCACTTCGCTTCTTCTTAAGATCCTCCAAGTATACCTTGCAGTTCCTCTTCCAGTGCCCGGTCTGACCGCAGTGGAAGCAGGTAGCATCCTTGGCGACCCCTAGGCTTGGGACTTTCCCTTGCCTTTGGGCTTGCCCTTGCCCTAATGTTTCTGAACCATCAAACAGTGTTGGGCTTAGCCTTCTTAAGGTTTAGCTCAGTAGTTCTTAACATGCTAAGCAGCTCGGGCAGTGGCTTGTCAATCTCGTTCATATTGTAGTTTAGAACGAATTGACTGTAGCTATCCGACAAGGATTGCAAGATCAGGTCAGTGGCCAGCTCTTGGCCAAGTGGGAACCCCAACCTTTGTAGGTTCTCTATGTACCCAATCATTTTGAGTACATATGGGCCTACAGGAGCCCCGTCTGACATCTTGCACTGAAACAGTGCCCTTGAGATCTGAAATCTCTCATGCCTCGCTTGACCTTGATACAGTTGACGAAGATGTTCAACCATATCGTAAGCGCCTATTAACTCGTGTTGCTTCTGAAGCTAAGAGTTCATGGTCGCGAGCATTAGACAAGACACATCTAATGCGTCATCTTGATGCTTCTTGAAAGCATCTTTGTCAGCTCGCGGGGCATTGGCAGGAGGAGCCTCCAAAATGGGCTGCTCTAGAATGTATAGTTTACGTTCTTGGGTGAGAACTATTCTCAGGTTCCTGTACCAGTCCAGGAAGTTTGCTCCATTGAGCTTGTCCTTCTCGAGGACAGATCGCAGGGAGAAGGTGTTCGTATTCGACGTCATGGTAATCTACAATAGAAATAAAAGCAGAAATAAATATCATATTCTTAATCATTTAATTAGGCCTTTAACTAAATGATGCTCCCACTGAATTCTATAATTCATGTGGGACAAGATCCACATCATACTAACCCTTGAGTTAGCTTTGGCTAATACGCCCAAGACTTAGTATGATCGGTAGGTAACGATTACCAATTACATCTCTATGAAACTCTTGTTTATAGGATCAAGATCCGCATTTATATTAAAACTCGAGTTAGCTTTGGCTAATACGCCCGAGAGTTAATATAAACGTGAATTTGAATCTATCTACCAACCATTGGATAATGCCTATAGTTTAAACTCGATCCAATTGAGTTAACTAGTTACTCAATCTAATTGATTTGTACTCACCCATGCGTTGATAGGCGGGACCAAGATTGTCCCTCCGTACCCTACCAAGATAATATGTGTTGCTCCGCTTTGGCAGATTCAACAACACATGTGATCAAGGTAGTAGTAGGTATCATGGCACGGTAGGCATTAGAGTTGATTTAGATCTAATCTAAATGATGATGCGTATCAAATACTTGATTTAGATCTAATCTAATCGTGGGATGCATCATGTGCACGATTTAGATCTAATCTAATCGCTAGGCACTAATTAACTACTTAATTAAACATGCATCACATAATATAAGTAATTAATTAAATTATTTTTGTGATTGTGTCATGGCCCTACTACGATCTTCTCAAGCCAATGAGAAGATCGGATGGTCAACCTAAGGTCAACAGCTTCTCAAGCTTCTTCCTTTGAAAACCTTGTGTTGCTCGCGCCCTCCTCATAACTCCGTCTCGTGTGGACCTTCCACCGCTTCAAAATTTATATTACAATTTTGAAACTCGAGTTACATTCAAGTCTAAATCTAATTTACAACCAGAATATAAGAGAAAGGCAGGACACGCAGGTCGTGAAAATAAAATAAAAAATAAATACAGCACGCACATCACATAACGGCACGCAGGCCGTATTATGAATTACAACACATTTCCAAATCCAATTTGGGTCGTTTGGGCCATGACTATTACAAAATTAATATATAATTCAAAATTATATATTTCTATAATTTTCTGTAATTTTTTTTTATAATTTTACAATTTTTACGGGTACAATTTCCCGACGGTTCCGTTTAGCGGTTTTCGGGCGCAATCGCGGAACGAATCCCCTACCCGCGATCTAACCATCGCGAGGGTTCCTTTGTGATCTAACAGCGCCTTAACCCGCTGTCCCAAAAAGATTTGAGGCGAAACCAAGCCGTTTTTGGAAAAATCTTCCCAGTAGCGGAAGCCTACAAGTGCCGAAACACTTGTGCTTCGCTTCTACGAGAAAATTACACAGAAGCTAATTTTTTTTTCATAAAAATCAAAAACAAACTTGTACACGCCTTCGCACGTGGCTCTGATACCACTGTTGAGTTTTTCGGGCCGCGAAAATCGCTTTTTCACGTTGCGGAAACCCCGAATCACCCATGCCACTGGATCTCGTGTGAAGGATAGATTTCAAAAATTTACATGTACGAGTTTCTACATAGATCTACTTCTAGATCTACATGAAGAAAAGGTTATACCTTTGAAGCGCGCCCTTAGCGAATCTCGCTCGTCCAAGGTGCCAGATCTTTAGACCGTCAAGCATACGGTCCTCTAGAAGTATCCATACGAACAATCCTTGATGGAGAAGATCAAACAAAGGTGTGCTAGCACCTTGTCTTGTTCGGCCAAGAGAGGAGGAGAGGGAGAAGAGAGAGATCCAAGAGGAAGAAGATGTGAATGCACTTGAATGAGAAAAATGAATTCTCTTCACATTCAAAAGTGGCCGGCCACTTCCCAAGTGTAACCCCCAAATTTTGCATTAAGTGCAATTAATGTGAAGCCATTAAAGAGAATGACTTTGTAACTTCCATGAGGTGGCACCCCATGATGATGTGGAGCAAAATAATTAGTCCACATCAATGCCAGCTCACCAATGAGGTGGCATAAAGTCAAGTCAAACTTGACTTTTTATCTTCCTCCCAAGTCAAGTCAAACTTGACCAAATCTCTTCCATGGTTGATCTAATCTAAACATTTGATTCAAGCCAACTTAATATAATGAATCTAATTCATTAAATTAAGTTGATCTTGTTAGAGTGTATACTAAAAGCCTAGCTTTTGGTATGAACATTTATCTAGAAATAAGAATCACATTGGTCAAATGTCTAAATTTATGATAAATGTAGTTGCTCAATTAATTTATATTGTAGATAACATGGTGTGTGGTGTCACACACAGAAGATCATGTTATCGGTTCCTTATAAATTATAAACAGTGGCTCACGACCAAGATGGAAAGGAACAAACCATTGGAAGGTCGTAGTGTAATTAGGTATTAGTTTATCTTAACTATATAATTACACTAGTACACTTAGAGTGTATTGAGTAGGACCATTTGAGGTCGTTCCTTTTATACTGACTTTATAAAGGAACAAAGACCTCAGTTATTATGGAAGTGTGTGCTCTTAATCCTAATATAATAACAAGCACATATATTTAATATTTATTTCTTTAATTTATCAATGGGTGAGATTTAGTTCAATAAATCAATAAGCCCGATAAGTTGGGAAATGATATCACTTATAGTGTGTGTTGTTGATTATAAAATGAAACTGTGTCCTAGTGATCTAGGTTGAGAATGTCCCCAAGAGGAGCTCATAAGGATTGTCATGTTAAACCCTGCAGGTGGACTTAGTCCGACATGACGATGAAGTTGAGTGGTACTACTCTTGGAGCTAGATATTAATTAAGTGAGTTGTCAATTACTTAATTAGTGGACATTGTTATCTTAAACACAGGAGACTAACACACTCATGATAAGAAGGAGCCCAAATGTAATTTGGGATTGGTGCGGTAGTTCAATAATAGTTCTCTAGTGGAATGAATTATTATTGATAAAATTAAGTTGTGTGTTCGGGGCGAGCACGGGATGCTTAATTTTATCGGGAGACCAAAACCAATTCCTCCTCTCGGTCCCTATCGTAGCCTCTTAATTATAGAGTACTATACCCACCTATACCCACCTTCTTACCCATCCTATAGGGGCCGGCCAAGCTAGCTTGGAGACCAAGCTAGGGTCGGCCATGGGTATGTTCATGGGTGAATTCATGTGGCCGTCCCTATTAAAATAAAAAGGAATTTTAATTTTAAAATTTTTCTTATGTGTATAATATAATTTAAAAGAGAGTTTAAAAATTTAAATCCTTCCTTTTATAAGATTCTACAAAAGATTAAGAGAAGAGTTAAAATCTCTTTCCTTATTTGTAGATTAAAAGGTTGATTTTTAATTTTGGTAAAATCTTTCCTTTTAATTATATTCATGATTTAAAAGAAAGTTTAAAAATTAAAAATTCTCTTTTATTAGTTTCTACAAAAGATTAAGAAAAGATTTAATATCTTTCCTTATTTGTAGATTGAAAGGAGATTTTAATTTTTAGAGATAACTTTCCTTTTTGAAAATTATCCTCATGTTTAAAAGAAAGATTTTAATTTATAAAATTTCTTTTTATTAACCAATCATGAAGGGATTAAAATTATTGGAGAAATTTTTATAAATTTCTAGAAACAAATTAGGAAGTTTTAATTTTTGTTTTAATTAAAACTCTCCTTGTTTTAGGGAGAAGAGTGGCCAGCCATTATAATTTGAAAAGAGAAAATTATTTTAATTAAATAAATTTTCCTTTTCAATGGCAAAAGAATTAAGGAAGTTTTTATTATATTTTCCTTATTTGCCAAGACCAAAGATTATAAAAGAGGGGGTAGAGGAGGCTTCAAGGCTAACGACTCTATTCTATTTTTCCTCTCTTTTCTCCTTGGGTGTGGCCGGCCCTTTCTTTCCTCTCCTCTCCTTTGTGTGGCCGAAACCTTCTCATGGTGGAGATAGCTTTGGTGGCCGGATCTAAGAAGGAGAAGAAGGAGAGAAAAGAAGCCTCTTTTCTAGCATCCCTTGGAGCATGGTGGTGGTGGCTGAACCTCTTCATCCTAGGAGAAGTTTTGATGGCCGAAACTTGTAAGGAACAAGAAGGTGCTTGGTGGTTCTCATCTCGGAAGATCGTTGCCCACACAACGTCCGAGGTTAGAAGAGGAATACGGTAGAAGATCAAGAGGTCTTTCTAAAAGGTATAATTAGTAATTTTTGTTTCCGCATCATACTAGTTATTTTTGGAAATAATACTAAATACAAGAGGCATACAATTCTAGAGTTTCGAATTTGTTTTCGATATAGTGTTATTTTGTTTTTCTTTCCCTTGTGATTTGATTGTTCTTTTCGGTTAACCTAAAGTTATTTTAGGAAATTAAATATTAGCTTTCCATAAAAGGTTCTGTCTAGTCGGTGGTGGTTGCTCCCATATCCAAGAAAGCCATGTGCCTCGCCACGTCAGTACTGGGAATCAATTATGTAAATTAATATTTAATGGAATTAATAACTTAAGGTGATTTGGGTCGAACGTGTTATGTTCCGCAGGAGACCCAAGTCAAAACCTAAAAGAACGAATAGATTAAGTTTTGGATCAAACGTGTTAAGTTCCACAGGCGATCCAAAATTTAGTTTAAAAGAACACATGGTAGCTAGAAAAAGGTTCAGACCTTTGTACAAAATTTTTGTACAGTGGAACCTCTAGGTTTTCCGAGTAGCAACCAACAATTGGTATCAGAGCTAGGGTTTTGCCTCTGTGTATTTGGTATTAGTTTAATTATGCACATGTCATACATAATTTAGGCAGGTTAATAGTAGGATGTGCTAACTTTGTGGATGCAGGATCCAACTATTATGGCTTATAGTTATTATGTGTGTGATTGGACCCTTGGACATCTCAAGGGCATTTTATTGTGTGTGCATGATTGTATTATAAAATACAGCAGGAGCTATATTTAGTTTTATTAGGATTTTATTTTTCATCTAGTTACATGTACATTCCTTTTATGGAATATAGGATCGATGGATGTAAATTTTATTTTATGTTCGATCTAGTTTACATGTACATTCCTTCGAGGAATATTGGATCAAAATGTAAAATTCTATTTATGTCGCGGATCGAATCTTGCAAAGCATGGAACCTTCTAAGGACCAGAGGCGCAGCGGAACTAGGAGCAAGATGGATGCGACAGCTAGACCCGATGGCAGTGGCCAAATATGGCAGCAGCTTGGGATGACAACACACGGAGGACAACAAGAGATAAAAGCCATAATAGTTGAAAAATAGATTTTCTATTTATTGCTTTAATATTGTGCTGTGTGTGTATGTTAGTTTACATATTTAGTAGGCTAGCATAGTTAAAATTCCTCATTTATAAATAACTAAGTGGGAGAGGGATTTTTAAGTAAATCCCATGGTCTCCATTACTGGTTTGTAAGTGATGCAAACAAGCTTGCGCGTTGGCTCTGAGTGCCTTCCTCCATAACGGATGAGCTTGTTTATGGATCACTAGAACAGACTTTCATTTTTGGATGACTATAGGAAGTTAATTAAGAGCGTGTGATCTTCCCCAACGGAAGGGGCATAATCTTATTAATGGACTTAGTGTCAAGTAATGGTATACACTTAGACACATCTAATAGTATCCTCCCCATCGGAGTCACTGCTATTATTTGTGTGACCAAATGATACCAACTATTAATTTTATTTGTCAAAAAGTTAGGTTGACAAGATAATAAAATTAATGGGTTAAAACCCTCCTTTTACAAATGTTGAATTTGTATACGTCCACACTAACGTGGCATGCAAAATTCACGGTGTTTGAGGTGTTGGTGAATTTAAATAATATTGTTTGAGGAATCAATATTTTTTAAAATTCAAAAGTTTTTGACCAAATATTTGATCAAAGACAGATCAACTATTAATTTTATTCGTCATAAAGTAAAGTTGACGAGATAATAAAATTAATGAATAAAATCTCCTCTTCGATTTTGTATACACAAAATTCTTGGAAATTTTAAGGAGTTGATCTTGACCAAATATTTTTGTGATTCTTAGGATTTAAAATGTTTGTCAATCCCTAATAGTCATACTATAGAAAAGACTTAGTAGTCCCAATTGTAATGATTGGAAATAGGACTTGGACATTAAGGTTGACTGTCTTCTTAGAACTAAGAACAATATAGGTGTATTTAATTCATTAGTTGAAACATGTTTAGTGGTGTTATCTACCAGAACCTGGAGTGTAGATACAGATGTCATCAATCATGTCCGCAATTCATTGCAGGGTTCCAGGAAACCCGGCAACTAAATGAAATTAAAACACCATCCACATGGGCACTACTGTAAAAATGGTAGCTGTTGCAGTGGGAGATGCTTATCTTTTGATAAGAATAAAACATGGATTTTTGAGTAATTGTCTTTACGTACCAAGTTTAGAAAGAACTAGTTTTCAGTTTCTAAACTATTCAAAGAACTTGATATTCTGCCTCTTTTAATAACAAAGTTGTTATTAAGAAAAAGAGGGAAGTTATCTGTTCTGGTACGTTGGTTGGCAATTTATAAATCCAATAACTCTCACGATACAACAAATGAAAATTAGTAACACATCTTCTAATTTTAAGAGAAAGCAACCTTCGGAAATGAACCATTAATATCTTTGGCATCTAAGGCTAGGTTATATTAACTTGAGTAGGATTCATTGGTAGCTGATGAACTTTTGGGTTCATTAGTAGTGGAAATCTTTCCAACCTGCGAGTCTTACTTGGAAGGAAAAATAACCAAGAAGCTTTTAAGTCTAAGGGGTATGGAGTCAAAGATATGTTGAAATTGGTTCATTCTGATTTGTGTGATCCTATGACTATCCAGACAAGAGGTAGTATTGAATATTTCGTCTATTTTATAGACAACTATTCAAGATACAAATAAATTTACTTAATGTACCGCAAGACTAAGTACTTTGATTAGTTCAAATAGTACAAGGCTGATGCGGAGAAATGTTAAAGTAAAAGTCACTATGGTAAGAACATAGTGGCAAGTACCTCTTGGGAGAATTTAGGAGTCACTTATCAGAAGTAGGGATTCAATCCCAACTAACTGAACCTGGTACACCCCAACAGAATGGTGAAGAAAAAGGAAGGTATAGGACTCTTATGGAAATAAGTAGATTGATGAGTTATTTAGAATATTACCAAAATCATTTTTAGGATATAATCTGGAAACGGAAGTGAATATAGTACCTTCCAAAGTCAGAACTCTCTACTCATATAGAATTGTTGAATAGGCATAAGCCTATTTCGAAGCATATTCAGATACGGGTAGTCCAGCACATATGCTGAAAAGAGACAATGATAAGTTGGACAGGAATTCACTTGTTTGTGGGTTATCCTAGAGAAAGAAACTAGGTTTATAGTCTTAAAAATCAGAAGGTCATTGTTAGCATCAATGACCGATTTTTAGAAAAGGACTATGTAATAAACCACGTGCCCATAAGAAAATTTGTTCTTAAGGAAATATTAAAAGGCATGTCTAATCTAGTACCAACTGTACAAGATGAGATATCACAAGGAAACTGCAACACGTATCACAAATGATACACAATTGCAGAAAAGTGTCTTGTCGTAGTGGGAGGGTTGTTAAGCAACCTAAAAAGATTCATGTTTTGGGAGAGTTTTTTGGACTCAATCCCTGGAGGACATGAACCTGATCTCTGGACATATGACGAAACACTCCAAGATAAAGATGCAATATCTTGGCAAAGAGTAATGAATAACAGAATTAGAATATATGTATTCTAATAAAATCTGGAAGCTTGTAGAACCACCAAATGGTGTAAAAGCCTTTGGGTATAAAAAGGTCTATAATAGGAAAAGAGGGATAGACAGGAAGGTAGAAACTTTCAAAGCAAGGCTAGATGAAAAAGGAAACTTTTTCACTGGTAGCCATGCTTAAGTCTATCCGGATTCTTTTATCTATTTGGTAAGTGGATGTCAAGACAGCATTCCTTAATGGAAGTCTTGAAGAAAGCATCCATATAAAGCAACCGAAGGGTTCATTGCAAAGGGCTAAGAGCATCTTGTGTAAGCTCAATCGGTCTATGGACTGATACAAAGCTTCAAGGTCTTGGAACATCCAGTTTATCAAAGTAATCCGACCTTTGGATTCATTTAGTAATCGGATAAGTCTTGTGTATACAAAAGGTGTGATGGAAGCGTGGTGGTATTTCTTGTACTATACGTAGATAACATTTTGGTAGTTGGAAACAATATCAAAATGTTGTCGAAGTAAGGGTATGGTTGTCCAAACAATTCGATATAAAGGACTTGGAAGAATGTATATATTCTTGAGATCAAAGTAATAAGGATCGCAAGAAAAGAATATTTTACTTATTCCAAGCTTCATACATCGGAAAATCCTTGCTCGTTTTAAGCATGCAATACCCAAGAAAGGTTTCTTACTTTTAGGATGGAGTAACTTTATCTAAAGATATGTCCTTAGACATCAAAGGAGATAAAGGAAATAAAGGCATGCTTCGACTATCGGAAGCCTAATGTATGCTATGCACGAGATCGAAATTTGTTTTACCAAGGGCATAGTTAGCAGATATCAAAGTAACCCTAGACAAGGACATTGGACTGCAGTAAAGCATATATTAAAGTACCTTAGAGGCGCTAGAGATTATATGCTAGCTTACAAGGCAGTTAATTTGGTCCCTGTGGGTTACACGGATTTTGACTTTCAATCGGATAGGGACAATAATAAGTCGACCTCGGGGTTTTGTGTTTACTTTAGGAGGAAAAGTCATAACTATGGAAAAGTGATAAGCATAGGTGTTTTTTCTGGACTCCACCATAGAAGCTGAGTATATGGCAAGCCTCTGAGGTAGCCATAAAAACTGAATGACTTAATTACCTCAAGATAGACTTAGATATGATTTCTAGTTTGTCCAAAGATTATTACAATTTATTGTAATAATAATGGTGCAGTAACAAACTCGAAGAAACCATGAGTCTATAAGGCAAGAAAACACAATAGAGCGCAAGTACTACCCAATACAAGAAATTATATAACGAGGAGAAGTTGTTGCCGCCTAGATTGTGTAACGCCCACCCTTCTTACCCAAGGGCGGCGCTACGATCTTATACTACTTACGTACATGCTTTAGTTATACTATAACAGCGGAAAATTTTAAATCATTCCTTTTATTTAAATAAGCAAGATATCACATATTCTGATTAGTTCGAATGTGTATATATTGATCATATAACTAAAAATATTAATTTGTCCGAATCGTTCTTGCCGAGCCACCACCACACACATCACTATCTGCTCCTCCTGTTGCTCCGTCGTTCCGAATATCCGTCCCCCATATCTGCAGTACAAGGAAAGTAAGCTATGAGCACTCATGGCTCAGTAAGTTCCTTTCCTACTCACTAAAACCGAATTCATATCATTGCATATCAATATCATGCGAGGTATCATAAGCATACGACATACAAGGGTATCATATTCATATTCATATCATAATATCACATGACATTATATCTAATCATCAGATAATTCAAGCACATATGTAGGCAATGCATCATGAATTTGAAAACTTATACTTATAAGTACTTGAAATTAATATCATCATTAGAGGGGATCTCGGTTTGTACCACATACATAATGCGCGCGCTTCATAGGTAGGTCCAAGGTAGCAAGTCTTGAACCCTACCATGCATACATACTAGGCCCGAGTCTTACTCCATCGACCTAGGGCATTCAGAGGCCCATTACTGACTAGGCCCGAGTCTTACTCCATCGACCCCGGGGTGTTTACGGAGCCCACCCTTGGTACAAACCATACAAAAAAGAATAACTTATCATGCATAACTATCATATCATGTCCCTAACAATCTTTCATGCATTTCCTTTTTCATTTCTTTTCATTATGTATAGCATTTCCTATGCTATAACATATCATTACGTAACATAATTTCATTTCTTCTCATTATCTATAGCATTTCCTATGCTATAACATATCATGGCATATTACGTAACATAATTTCATTTCTTTACATTATGTATAGCATTTCCTATGCTATAACATATCATGGCATATTACGTAACATAATTTCATTTCTTCTCATTATGTATAGCATTTCCTATGCTATAACATATCATGGCATATTACATAACATAATTTCATTTTCTTCTCATTATGTATAGCATTTCCTATGCTATAACATATCATGACATATTACATAACATAATTTCATTTCTTCTCATTATGTATAGCATTTCCTATGCTATAACATATCATGGCATATTACATAACATAATTTCATTTCTTCTCATTATGTATAGCATTTCCTATGCTATAACATATCATGGCATATTACATAACATAATTTCATTTCTTCTCATTATGTATAGCATTTCCTATGCTATAACATATCATGGCATATTACATAACATAATTTCATTTCTTCTCATTATGTATAGCATTTCCTAGGTTTCTTTCCCTTTTTCTTTTATTTTCCTTCATGGCCGAAACCTACCAGTCCTTAAGCTAGGTTTCTTAAGTGGCCTAAAGCATGGAAAGCCTAAGTAAATATCATGGCAAAAGTTACTAAGAACATCATACACAAAATTGGATCATAAACAAGCTAGGACTCTTGTGATCTTACATGTCTTATATCATGTAACTAATTTTCTACATTCCAATTAAACATTAGAGCATTAATCAACTTTCATATCATAATATCACAGAGGTCTTGAGCATATTAATATTTTTGTTTAGGCTAATCTAAGCTATCCCTTTTATCATAGCCGAAAACCCTAAAAAGAGTTCATGAGTTTCTAGCAATGTGAACACCCTTTAAGAAACTTTATATCCTATCATAGGAGCATTTTTTTGAAGGTCTTTCTAACCCTTAACCTTTCTGGTCTGAAGCATACAAGTGAGTTTTCTTTTGGTTCCAATTAATTTCCAAGCAAGAAAACCATAGAAAGGTCCTTAGCATTTCATAGAAGGAACCTTGCACTAGTTTGGTTAGACGATAATCTTCCTAACCTCTTTAAAACATTTTTGGTTGAATCCTAGGGTTAGATACTCCTCTGATCATACATCATATCAGTATAAAATCATGGAAAAGAATCCTTCTACATAGCATAGAAAATCTTATCATGAAATGAGGTCTTGTTTAAATCATCCTAGATTTGAAAACCTTTTCTTTAGCCGAATTTTCTTAAATTCTTTCCTAGGTTTTCTAATCCTTATAAATCCGAAAATCACATAAAAGCCTTGTACCACAGGTGAGGGAAGCTTACCTTCTTTGCTTAAGTTTCCTAGAGTTGAGAACTTGCTTGTGGACCTTTCTTCCTTGCTTGCTTTGCTCGGCACCAATGGAGGAAGAAGTGGCTAGGTCTTTTGGTGGAGAGGAGGAGGAAGAAGAGGAGGCTTCTTCCTCTTGTGTTGCTCGGCAACAAAAAGAAAGAAAGAAAAGAGGGAGTGTCTCGGCACCTCTAGGAGAAGAGGAGGAGAGTGAGTTGAGGATGAAGCCACCCCTCCATGCCTATTTATACTAAAATGAGGGGAGGAAAACTTGACTTGATTCATCCTCCTTATTTATTTCTCCTCTTTAATGATAAGAATATTCTAGAGAAATGCTTCTTGAGTTCTCTCTTTTCTTTCCTTTAATTTCTCTCTTTTCTTTCCTTTAATTAAAATTCCTATCTCTCCTCTTACAATATCCTCTCCTATCACACTTGGTTAACATATGCATGCATCCACAAGAGAACCAAGGATCAAAACTTGGTTATGCATATTTTTACTTCTTTTTACTTCCTTTTCCTTTTAAGTAAAAAGAATCCTTTCTTATTCTTAACTACCTAGTCCTTTCTCTCCTTATCAATAATTCTCCTATCCCCTTTGATATCCTATACATGTTCCTTACAAAAGGTCCAAGGTTCAGTCCTATTTCTCTTCTAACATATTATTGATATTCTTTTATACATAATAATTCATATATCACCATATTATGCATTATGCATAAATATTTCATACACATATATATTATCTCATATTCCTTCCTTTTGTTTACATTAATACCATGTATTATAAATATAGATGATTTATATTCTCAACTTTATTTCTTTCATAAAGTTTTAATCATCTAAATCCTTCCCATCTTAATATTCAACTTAGAATATTTACACCTTCTTTTCACTACCTTCAAACTCTCATTATCCTTACTTTCTTATCTAGGCTTTCTAGGGGTGTTACAGATTGCATCAGATGATAACCTAAGGTCCTTAAGGCAAGAGCTTTTTGAAAGGCTTGGGAATCAGATGTATGGCAGCAGATATGGCAGCTTAGTCTTTTAGTATAAGTGGGAGATTGTTAGAGTGTATACTAAAAGCCTAGCTTTTGGTATGAACATTTATCTAGAAATAAGAATCACATTGGTCAAATGTCTACATTTATGATAAATGTAGTTGCTCAATTAATTTATATTGTAGATAACATGGTGTGTGGTGTCACACACAGAAGATCATGTTATCGGTTCCTTATAAATTATAAACAGTGGCTCACGACCAAGATGGAAAGGAACAAACCATTGGAAGGTCGTAGTGTAATTAGGTATTAGTTTATCTTAACTATATAATTACACTAGTACACTTAGAGTGTATTGAGTAGGACCATTTGAGGTCGTTCCTTTTATACTGACTTTATAAAGGAACAAAGACCTCAGTTATTATGGAAGTGTGTGCTCTTAATCCTAATATAATAACAAGCACATATATTTAATATTTATTTCTTTAATTTATCAATGGGTGAGATTTAGTTCAATAAATCAATAAGCCCGATAAGTTGGGAAATGATATCACTTATAGTGTGTGTTGTTGATTATAAAATGAAACTGTGTCCTAGTGATCTAGGTTGAGAATGTCCCCAAGAGGAGCTCATAAGGATTGTCATGTTAAACCCTGCAGGTGGACTTAGTCCGACATGACGATGAAGTTGAGTGGTACTACTCTTGGAGCTAAATATTAATTAAGTGAGTTGTCAGTAACTTACTGAATTAGTGGACATTTGTTATCTTAAACACAGGGAGACTAACACACTCATGATAAGAAGGAGCCCAAAATGTAATTTGGGATTGGTGCGGTAGTTCAATAATAGTTCTCTAGTGGAATGAATTATTATTGATAAAATTAATTTGTGTGTTCGGGGCGAGCACGGGATGCTTAATTTTATCGGGAGACCAAAACCAATTTCTCCTCTCGGTCCCTATCGTAGCCTCTTAATTATAGAGTACTATAACCACCTATACCCACCTTCTTACCCATCCTATAGGGGCCGGCCAAGCTAGCTTGGAGACCAAGCTAGGGTCGGCCATAGGTATGTTCATGGGTGAATTCATGTGGCCGTCCCTATTAAAATAAAAAGGAATTTTAATTTTAAAATTTTTCTTATGTGGATAATATAATTTAAAAGAGAGTTTAAAAATTTAAATCCTTCCTTTTATAAGATTCTACAAAAGATTAAGAGAAGAGTTAAAATCTCTTTCCTTATTTGTAGATTAAAAGGTTGATTTTAATTTTGGTAAAAACTTTCCTTTTAATTATATTCATGATTTAAAAGAAAGTTTAAAATTTAAAAATTCTCTTTTATTAGTTTCTACAAAAGATTAAGAAAAGATTTAATATCTTTCCTTATTTGTAGATTGAAAGGAGATTTTAATTTTTAGAGATAACTTTCCTTTTTGAAAATTATCCACATGTTTAAAAGAAAGATTTTAATTTATAAAATTTCTTTTTATTAACCAATCATGAAGGGATTAAAATTATTGGAGAAATTTTTATAAATTTCTAGAAATAAATTAGGAAGTTTTAATTTTTGTTTTAATTAAAACTCTCCTTGTTTTAGGGAGAAGAGTGACCGGCCATTAAAATTTGAAAAGAGAAAATTATTTTAATTAAATAAATTTTACTTTTCAATGGCAAAAGAATTAAGGAAGTTTTTATTAAATTTTCCTTATTTGCCAAGACCAAAGATTATAAAAGAGGGGGTAGAGGAGGCTTCAAGGCTAACGACTCTATTCTATTTTTCCTCTCTTTTCTCCTTGGGTGTGGCCGGCCCTTTCTTTCCTCTCCTCTCCTTTGTGTGGCCGAAACCTTCTCATGGTGGAGATAGCTTTGGTGGCCGGATCTAAGAAGGTGAAGAAGGAGAGAAAAGAAGCCTCTTTTCTAGCATCCCTTGGAGCATGGTGGTGGTGGCCGAACCTCTTCATCCTAGGAGAAGTTTTGATGGCCGAAACTTGTAAGGAAGAAGAAGGTGCTTGGTGGTTCTCATCTCGGAAGATCGTTGCCCACACAACGTCCGAGGTTAGATGAGGAATACGGTAGAAGATCAAGAGGTCTTTCTAAAAGGTATAATTAGTAATTTTTGTTTCCGCATCATACTAGTTATTTTTGGAAATAATACTAAATACAAGAGGCATACGATTCTAGAGTTTCGAATTTGTTTTCGATATAGTGTTCTTTTGTTTTTCTTTCCCTTGTGATTTGATTGTTCTTTTCGGTTAACCTAAAGTTATTTTAGGAAATTAAATATTAGCTTTCCATAAAAGGTTCTGTCTAGTCGGTGGTGGTTGCTCCCATATCCAAGAAGGCCATGTGCCTCGCCACGTCAGTACTGGGAATCAATTATGGAAATTAATATTTAATGGAATTAATAACTTAAGGTGATTTGGGTCGAACGTGTTAAGTTCCGCAGGAGACCCAAGTCAAAACCTAAAGGAACGAATAGATTAAGTTTTGGATCAAACGTGTTAAGTTCCACAGGCGATCCAAAATTTAATTTAAAAGAACACATGGTAGCTAGGAAAAGGTTCAGACCTTTGTACAAAATTTTTGTACAGTGGAACCTCTAGGTTTTCCGAGTAGCAACCAACAGATCTAATGAGTCATAATCTAAATTAGACTCATTGAATACATGTATCAACTTGAGTCCAACTCAAGTTAGCCCAATTAGGATTACTCTTAATCCAATTTGATTCATCAAATGAATCTAATCCTCTTGGTTCATCATATGAACCTAATCTCCATCTAATTGTCCTTAGTGTGTGACCCTATAGGTTCTTGTAACGTTGGCAATGCCCCTAAACCCATTTAGGAGCATAAGTAATGAGCGGTATCTAGAAACACATCATTACTACCCAAGTTACAAGAATGTTGAGATCCAATATCACCTTGTGACTACTAATTGTGACCCCTCACAATATATGACAAGTGTCCTTCTATCCTAGACATCTAGATTAATCAATGTGAGGCATAGACCGTGTCATCCTCTGATCAAACTAAATCTTGAACTCCAAGTAGACTCACAAAATCAAATGAGCTCAATATCTCATATTGACTCATTTGGGCATGGCCATGCACTTCGTGGTCTCACTCTATCAAGAATACCGATGTCTCTCCCGTCATATAGGGGGGATAGATCCCATCTACATCACTCACATCCCTCCACATAATTTGTTACATACCCAGTAATCGCCTTTATAGTCCACCAGTTATGGGTGACGTTTGACGAAACCAAAGTACATAACTCCTTATGTAGGGAACCATGGTGACTTCAGGTCTATGGACTAGTAGTCATACTAATAGCCACATGAGAAAGTATATGACACTCATATAACGATCCATGATACTTTCTCATGGCGGGTCATTCAGTATACATTCTCCAATGCATACCCATGTGTCAACTTGATATCTCCATATCCATGACTTGTGAGATCAAATCATCGAGTTGACCTACATGCTAGTCTTATTGCATTAACATTGTCCCTGAATGTTAATACTCGACTAGGAATGATTAAGAGTAGTGTTCCCTATATCATCTCACTATCGATTCAACCAATCGATTGATATAGGTAAGAACCTTCTACTCAAGGATGTTATTATACTTAGTTTATTTGGCACCAATACAAGTAAGTATAGTAATCAAACACCAAATGCCTTTATTTATATAGAATATGATACAACAAGTCCAAAATACAATCATCAAATGATTGGCTCTAGGGCTCTAGCTAACATTGTATGCATTTATGTTGACAGAAATCACTTTTGGAGTGAAAAAGGTGATCATCAATGAACCAGAGAGCAGGCAAAAGATATTGGCACCGATTGTGTGATCCTACACAACTGTGTGGCCAATCCAGAGGAGGAGGAGCACACAACCGTGTGATCCCACATGGTCATGCCGCCCATCTAGAGCCGAAGAAGAACACGGTCATGTGGATCTCACACGACCGTGTCACTTGACCCGAAGCCAAGACGATGCTAGCCGTGTGAATCTCACATGATCGTGGCACGAGTCATGCCAGGCCCGTGCCCTATCCTATAGAAGGGGCTTTAAACCTTTTTTGGAGGGGGAAGCCGCCGACCTTGAGAGAATTATCCTGGTGTCGTCCCATGACTTCCTCGACTGTCGTTCGACGATACGAGACAGATTCCATCATTCCATCAACTCTGGAAGCGAAGTATTGGACCCAAGGATTACTCGACATCATTGGATAAGCATTCTTCTTCCTCCTTCTCTTTGTTAGGTTTTGATCACTTTATTTTTAGATGTCTTTGGATTCTTTTCTTTCCTTCATGGAGTAGATTCATTGTTCTAGGACAAGGAAGTAGTTGTGGTTGTGTTATGATGTAAAAACTCATGGTTATGGCTTTTATCTATCTACATGCTATTAACTTACTTTGTGTAGAAATTGCTGATCTTGTAGAAGAAGTGCCTTAGATCATATGCCTGAGGGGCCTTAGTGATAGGGGTAACCCGTTTATGAGCGTCTAAAACATTTCCTTGAAAGGAGAAGCAATTCCTCCATAAGGAAGTAGGAAACCGCACCTAATTTCTATCTTTATCTTTACTGTTATCTACTAGACATATTCCTGTAATCTATGACTGAGGTGCCCTAGTGACAGGGGTTAACTGTTTCCAGATATCATAGGAATCATCTCTATTAAATACTTAGGGATAATAAATCTAGCTTCATACACGTGCATGCTAATTGAAGGTAGAAAATTGGTAGACCATGATACATTAGTAAACACCACAATGAAACTGAACTCCTAGAATATTCCCCAAACCTATATATTCAATACTAACTCTAGTTCTCTTTTACTTCTTCTAGGTTTCATTTTTATTTCTAGATAGTAAATTTTCAACAATCAATAGTTTAGATAATTCTACATGAGAGATCGCTAGTGCTTATAACCAGCCCTTGTGGTTCGATATCTTTTATTACTGACAACGTATCCATACACTTACGGAAACGTAATAAGTTTTTGGCGTTGTTACCGGGGACTACGCTTATAATATTAGTGATAATCATTTGAGTTAGATTAAAATTTTGTTTTCTTTATAGTTTAAATAATTCTTGCAAATTTTATTTTGAAGTTACATCTTGCATTTGCTTACTTAAATTTCTACATTTTGAATCTTCTGCATTTTCTTCTTACCTTTGAAAAATTTAAAAACTATATTCTCTTGTTGCATTTGGATTGTTTGATACCCCGTTCTTGCATGTGAAGAGCTAATCTTGCAGGAGAATTATTATCATTCGACCCAGAGATCGATAGAACTTTTCAAAGGAGAAGAGTCTTGCAAAGACTCCAAGCAGAACAAGAAGCATCAGAAATGGCTGACAAACCTTTGAAAGACTACGCAGCACCTTATGCACATGGCCTTTGGTCTAGCATCACCAGGCCACCAATTGAAGCTAATAACTTTGAGATAAAGCCAGGGGTAATCCACATGGTCTAGAAGAATCAATTTGGAGGAGGACCAAATGATGATCCGAACCAGCACTTGGAATCATTTTATGAGATCTGTAGCACAATAAAGGTGAATGGAGTTTCACCAAAAATAGTGAGACTACTACTGTTTGGATTTTCTTTAAGAGACAGAGCTAAGCAGTGGCTTAACTCCTTACTAGCAAATAGTATAGCATCCTGGGAGCAATGTGAGCAACAATTTATGGACAAATTTTATCCACCAAGCAAAACAGCTCACATGAGGAATCTAATAGCAAGCTTTAGATAGACAAACTCAGAATCATTATTTGAAGCATGGGATAGATTCAAGAGTGCCCTCATCATGGGCTTGAAAAGTAGTTAGTCCTACATACATTTTATAATGTCATCAACTATCACACAAAGGTGTCCCTCGAATTTGCAGTGGGAGGGGCATTAATGAACAAGAGCTTAGATAAAATCTAAGGCATCATTGAAAATATAGCCCTGAACCATCATCAGTGGGCATCTGAAAGAGCTGAAGACTCCTTTTCTGGGAATCAAATCAAGGCTTTAGGAAAATTTGATGTAGATGTAATTACACTCATGTCTGTAAAATTGGATGCTCTGACAAAAAAGTTTGAGACTATGGGAAATAGCACTGTCAATGTAATTGAGTGTGTGTGCGAGAATTGCGGAAGTACGGATCATGCTCAAGAAACTTGCCCCCTTAGGCCAATCTCTGCACAAATAAATCAACTTGAGCAATGTGATGTAATAGTCAGTTACAATCAAATACAGAATAATCCGTACTCCAACACTTACAACCCTTGGTGGAGGAGTCATACGAATTTTTCTTATCGAAATAATCAAGACCCGGTATCATCTACAGGAGCAAAACCAAGCTACCAACTTGGGCAACCAACTTATCAACAACAACTATCACAAGACTATCAATTATCAAGAATAGAGAATATGCTTGAGAAAATTCTTACTGAACAAAGGGAAATGAAGGATGAGATCAAGCAATTAAATCAAAGAATGGATAACTCTGAAAAGCACCAAAAGATGCAAGATAGCCAGATAGCCCAATCTTCTTCAAGTGCACCAAGCACATTCCTAGGAAAACCTTATATTAACCTAGTGGAACATTACAACCGTGTTGAATTAAGGAGCGGGCAGACCTTGGGAGACCCCCCAAGTAACTACACCAAAAGGGATTGATCTTTAAGAAGGACCCTCTCCTCCTATGCCAAATTTAGTCTAGAATAAGGACAAGGAGGAGATTACTAGGAAGGTTGAATATACTTTTTCATTTCTGCCACAAAGTCAAACAGTTCCTTTTCCTCAAAGATTAGTAATGTCCCAAAAAGATGAAGAATTCTACAAATTTCTAAAAAATATTAAGGAGATATGCATTGAGGTCCCTCTTATAGACGCCCTTCACTAGATGTCAACATTTGCAAAGTTTTTGAAGGGAATCATGTCAAATAGATGGAAGAAAGGTGAATTCAAAATAATAGCATTGACAGAAAAGAGCAGTGCTCTGCTCACGACAGTCACTCCCCCAAAGCTCCAGGATCCAGGAAGTTTTTCTATACCTTCCAAAATAGGATCTAAATTCATAGATAATGCTTTTTGTGATTTGGGGGCAAGTGTTAGCATCATTCCATATTCAATCCATAATAAGCTAGGTCTCAAGAATATTAAACTTACTACTATAGCACTACAATTAACTGACCATTCATGCAGGTACCCTATGGGTATAGTGGAAGATGTACCAGTAGAGGTGGGTGGATGCATCATACCCACAGATTTTGTTATTTTGGACATGGAAGAGGATCCTAAGATCTAAATTATCCTTGTACGACCTTTCCTTACAACTGCCGGAGCCATCATAGATGTGAAGAACCATAAGCTATCTATGGTTATCTGTAAGGATAGGTTAGAATTTGATATATCTAATTTTCCTAACCAGCAGGACGGATGCCAATATAATTGAGGAATGGAATCTCCATCCTTATGGAAGGCCGCCAAAAGCAATGCATGTAACGCCCACCCCTCCTGCTAGTAGGGCGGCGTTACTCACTTGCAAGGCAAGGGGAACATACATGCATATTAAAATTTCTTTTCTAAATTAAAACAGCGGAAGAACTTATTATGAAATAATGAAATCATGCGGAACATTAACATAAATAAACTTAGTTCATGTCAACATAAAATAACATAAGCAGGACTTTTTCTTTTTCATAGCCAAGCCACCACCACATACATCTCTTGCCACTCCTGCGGCTCCCCTAGCTTATCCATTCTTTGCCTTTATCTGCGGTACAAGGAAAGTAAGCTATAAGCACACAGGCTTAGTAAGATCCTTTCCTACTCACAAAAACGTATTTCTTATCTTAATCACATAAGCATATAACAATGGAGACATAATCATCTAAACATCATATTATGTAAACATAGCATCATAACATATCATCTCATAAAGAACATCATGCTAAATCATATCATAAATCATAAGAGCATCATGTCATATAAATCATAAGAGCATATCATATCATAAAGAAATATCATGATGTATCATATCATAAATAAAAGAGCATCATGTCATATAAATCATAAGAGCATATCATATCATAAAGAAATATCACGATGTATCATATCATAAACAAAAGATCATCATGTCATATAAATCATAAGAGCATATCATATCATAAAGAAATATCATGCAAGATGTCTTTTAAAACATGTATCATGTCATGTGCAAAATGTCTTAAAACATATCATGAGGACTCGACTTGTACCACATACATACATAAATGCGCGCAATCCCTAGGACAGGATAGCTAGCCCCGAATCTACTAGGGAACTAGGTCCGTACTACGACCGTCGACCTAGGGGCGTACTAAGGAGCCCATCCCTTTTTACTAGATCCGTTCATAGTCCGTTGGCCTAGGGGCACTTATGGAGCCCACCCTTGGTAAAAGTCATACAAAGTAAAATAACATGTCATAGTTACTTATCATATCATGAAGAGTGCTCTTAGTCCCACTTCACAGGGAAGCAACTCGTAGGCCTTTACTAATCTTATCATAAAGAGTGCTCTTAGTCTCACTTAATAGGGAAGCAACTCTTAGGCCTTTACTTATCTTATCATAAAGCATGCATACTTGAGCATATAGCACATCATAAGAGTCATCATAATGCATGATTCATAGGCATACATAAAGGAGCATATTACTTGTCATTTCAAAAAGCATGCATACTTGAGCATAAATCACATCATAAGAGTCATTATCATGCATGATTCACAAGCATACATAAATGAGCATATTACTTGTCATATCATAAAGCATGCATACTTGAGCATAAAACACATCATGAGAGTCATTATCATGCATGGTTCATAAGCATACATAAATGAGCATATAATGCATCATAGGAAACATAATCATGCATGGAAAACCTTAACAAGCATTTCTTCATTCATATCGTAGCATGTGAGACACATAGTGAAATCATAATTGGGTCTCTAACCCTACTTCCATGTAGTGGCCGAAAGTTACCATGCTTAGTTCTAGGTTATAAACAACATAAAAGCATGTGAACCCTAAACCACTTTCATATCATAAATCATTAAGAACATAAAGAGCATATTTGGTTTAGGTTCTAAGCTCCCTAGGTTCTTGGTCTTGTTGTGGACGAAAGTTACCATGCTTGGTTCTAGGTTATAAACAACATAAAAGCATGTGAACCCTAAACCAATTTCATATCATAAATCATTAAGAACATAATGAGCATATTTGGTTTAGGTTCTAAGCTCCCTAGGTTCTTGGTCTTGTTGTGGCCGAAAGTTACCATGCTTGGTTCTAGGTTATAAACAACATAAAAGAATGTTAACCCTAAACCAATTTCATATCATAAACTGTAACACCCGTGGGGTTCCTAGCAAGTTCATATATTTTACCATGGTTAGAAAGTAGGCCTTATGTGGGAATTTGCAAAAAAAAAAAAAAAAAAAAATAGAACCAAAAAGAGATGACCAAGGTTTGAACCTTTGACCTTTTACTAGATACATGTATGCGATAACTATTAGACCAAGAGAAAGAATTGTTATAAATGGAAGAGGCATAATAATTAAGAGTAAGGAAAGGCTCCCTTCATTGGTGAGAAAAGTTGGAGTTGCCTTCTTCCTCTCTAATGAAAAGAGGAGTTTTGCTTCCTCCCTTCATTATGGATGAGAAAAAGGAAAGGGAAGGCAAAATCCATGTTGTCTTCTTCCTCTCCGTTGGAATAAAAGGAGAAAGGAAAGAGAGAATTACATTTTTTCTCCTCCTCTCCACCGAAACCTCTCCCTCCTCCACACCATTGCCGAACCAAACAAGAGGGTTTCCTCTCTAGGAAGGCTCCACAAGCAAGGGTTCTTCTCCTAAGTAAATCAAACACAAGGATGTAAGTATCCCCTCACCTGTGGTTCAAGTTGTTTACGAAATTTCCGTAAGGTTAGAATGCTTGAGAAAAAAAAAAACCCATGCTCATGGATCTCATTATGTTATGATATGGACTTAGTTAGAGATTTATGTTGGATATTGTTTAGAGCTTGATCTCTTTCTTTATATGTTTCTGCCATGAAAATTCTAGGGCTTTAAGAAGCTTAAAACCTAATTTAACATGCTCCTAGACTTCTTTATGATATGATATGAACTTGGCTAAGTATTCATGTTTGTATGTTGCTTAGAAGTTTATTTCTTTTTATTGAAGTCTCGGCCATGATAGATTTTAGGGCTTCAAGAAGCTTAAAACCCGATCTAACATGCTTATAGACTCCCTTATGATATGATAAGAACTTGGCTAGGTATTCATGTTTGTATGTTGCATGGAAATTTTATTTCCTTCATTGTAAGGGTTCGGCCATGATAGATTTAGGGTTTCAAGAAGTTTAAAACCTAATCTAACATGCTTATAGATTCCCTTATGATATGATAAGAACTTGGCTTGGTATTCATGTTTGTATGTTGCTTGGAAATTTATTTTCCTTTCCTCGAAGGTTTGGCCATGATAGATTTAGGGTTTCAGGAAGCTTAAAACCTAATCTAACATGCTTATAGATTCCCTTATGATACGATAAGAACTTGGCTAGGTATTCATGTTTGTATGTTGCTTGGAAATTTATTTTCCTTTCCTTGAAATTTCGGCCATGATAGATTTAGGGTTTCAAGAAGCTTAAAACCTAATCTAACATGCTTATAGATTCCCTTATGATATGATAAGAACCTGGCTAGGTATTCATGTTTGTATGTTTCTAGGAAATTTATTTTCCTTTCCTTGAAGTCTCGGCCATGATAGATTTTAGGGCTTCAAGAAGCTTAAACCCAATCTAACATGCTTATAGACTCCCTTATGATATGATATGAACTTGGCTAGAAATTTATGTTGTATGTTGCTGAAAAAGAATTTATTTCCTTCATTGTAAGGGTTCGACCATGGATATATTCTAGGGTTCAAGGAGGTTAAATTTAAAGCCTAGCATGCACATGAATCTTCTCATTATATGATATGAATGTAACTCAATATTTATGCTTGTATGTTTGTTAGAGCTTACTTTTCCCTTTCATGAACTTTTGACCATGACTATATTCTAGGGTTCAAGGAAGTTTAAATTTAAACTTAGCAAGCTCATGGATTCCCTTATGATATGATATGAAGTTAGCTTGGTATTCTTATTCTTGTATAGAACTTAGTTTCATGCTCTTAAAGGTTCGGCCACAACTAAGTTAAAAGGCCTAGGAAGCTTAGAACCTAAACTACCTATGCTCATGATATTCTTTATAGTTATGATATGAAATTGATTTAAGGTTCACAAGCTTATATGTTGTTGTAACCTAGAACCAAGCATGGTAACTTTCGGCCACCATATGGAACTAGGGTTAGAGACCCAATTATGATTTTGCTAGGTGTCTCACATACAATGATATGAATTAGGAGATGCTAGTGGATGTTTTCCATGTATGATTATGTTTCCCTATGATGCATTATATGCCCATTTAAGTATGCATATGAACCATGTACGATGACAACCCTTATGATGTATTTTATGCTTAGGTATGCATGCTTTAGGGTAAGACAAGTAATATGCTCATTTATGTATGCTTATGAACCATGCATGAAATGATTCTTATGATGGCTATGTGCCCAAGTATGTATGATTTCAAATATGTTGCATGCTCATTTATGTAAGCTTATGAACCAGGCATGAAAATGATTTTTATGATGGCTATGTGCCCAAGTATGCATGTCTTATGATATGATAAGAAAATGGCTAAGAGTTGCTTCCCTTAAGTTGGGATTAAGAGCACTCTTCATGGTAAGACCAGAGCATGACATTTATGATGATATGATATGATAGTTATGATGATATGATATGCACGACATGTATTTTACTTTGTATGGCTTGTACCAAGGGTGGGCTCCATAAGCGCCCCTAGGCCGACGGACTATGAATGGGTCTAGTAAAAAGGGATGGGCTCCTTAGTACGCCCCTAGGCCGACGGACTATGAACGGGTCTAGATCCCTAGTAGGTTCGGGGCTAGCTACCCTGTCCTAGGGATTGCGTGCATTTATGTATGTATGTGGTACAAGCCAGACCCTCATGATGATGATATTATGTTTAAGTATTAAAAGATATGTTTAAAGACATCTTGCACCTGACATGACATATGTTTTAAAAAAAGACATTCTGCATGATGCACCCATTCATGATATATGATATGTTTTTTTTATGAATTATATGACATGATGTTATGCTATGCTCTTATGACTTACAGGACATGATGTTATGAGATGTTTTTGATTCATATGACCTGATGATATGTTATGCTTCTATGATTCACATTACATGATGCCTTTATTTATGATATGTTAGAGTATGATGTTTCTTAATGATATGATATGATAGGAGGCTATGTTCACATGATATAATGTTAGATGATTATGTCTCCATTGTTATATGCTTATATGACTATGCTATGAAATACGGTTTTTGTGAGTAGGAAAGGATTTTACTGAGCCTGTGTGCTCATAGCTTACTTTCCTTGTACCACAGATAAAGGCAAAGAATGGATGACCTATGGGAGCTGCAGGAGAGGCAAGGAGATGAGTGTTGTAGTGGCTCAGCTAAGACAAATTAAGACCTGCTTATGTTATTTTGTTATGTTTGACATGAACCAAGTGTATTATGTTAATGTCCCGTATAACTTCATGATATTTACGCTGCTTTACTTTACTAAAAAGAAATTTTAAATATGCATGTGTGTCCTGGAATAGTTAAGTAAGTAAGTAACCTCGTCCCTTTAGTAGCAGGGAGGGCGGGCGTTACAGTTTGGTATCAGAGCTAGGTTAGCCTTCCCACTGCACAGACATCAAGCCTCTTTCTGCCGCTCCAAGTAAGAAATTCTATGCTTATTTATTTCTTTTTATGCATGAAAAGTAATGTCTTAATTTAAGTATACTTGTTATTTTATTTTTTTATAATTCATGGCTTAGTTTAAGGATGCCTGTTGGTAGGATAGGAACGCTAATAACTTATACTAGCTTTTTGGTTAAGAAGATGACAACCACCTTATGATAGCTTAGTTAAGAATGATAATAAACTTATTTTAGTCTGGATAGGATTAAAGATAACTTATGCTAGCCTTGTTGTCATTCATGAAGATAAGCATGGCTAGAAGATGCAATATCAGAGCAGAGGAGATAGTACCTCCACCTGATCTGATGCATGTAGTCACTGAGCTCCAGCGTTAGGTTACGGAACAACAACAGATAATCGCTGCTCTAATGAATCAACAGGGGAATACTTCAACCCCACCTGGAAATCAGAACGCGATACCAGTCATGCCGGTAGCTACACCAGTACCACCAGTGCCGGTACCACCAGTAGGCCCAGCTCCAGGAATTCGTCAGGAGGCATATCTAATTCAGTGGCAAAGATTGAAACCGGAGGCCTTCTCTGGCAACTGTGAACCCTGGGATGCCCAAGCCTGGCTCAAGACTGTGGAGAGCATAGTGGAGATATTGGGCTGGCCTGAACACGAAAAGGTCAAATGCGCGTCATTCTGCCTTACCGGAGATGCCAGGATGTGGTTGGACAGAGTGAAAGCAAAAAGACAAATAAATCATATGACATGGACAGACTTCGAGACGGAATTTTTCGAATAATTCTTCCATATGCGAGTCACAAATAAACACTATGACGAGTTCACCGAGTTCCAGCAAGGTGATCTATCGGTCAATGAAGCTGTTAAGAAATTCAACCGCCTAGCACGTCTATGCCCAAAGTTGGTCAGCACGGAGAGAGAAAGGGTTTGACTTATGCTGAATATGCTCAGACCTGAGATAGCCCTGAACGTGGCCGGCGGAGTTAATAGACCGCAGACCGCCGAAGAATTAATCTGCAGTGCTCTGATCACGGAACACTATCAAAAGGCGATGAATGAGGGCAAGAATCAAACTCAGTCAGGAGGATAGAAATCTCAAAGTGCCCGAACCAGCTGGAAAGGGAACCATAGTGGAAAGAGGAAGCAATGGAATGACTCTAAGAATGGTCCAGTAAGCAAGCAACTCACGTTTCCTCAATGTACCACCTGCGGAAAGAAGCATTTGGGAAAATGTCGGATAGGCACAAATAGGTGCTACAACTGTGGAATGGAAGGACATATAGCTCGGAATTGTCCTACTTAGATTCAGACAGCTCCCCCGCAACATGTCCAAAACAGAGGTGCTCCCCCACAGCTACACCTGATGCAAGCTATGATAGAAGGGCCGCAGATAAGCCAAGGGTGACTGGAAGCTCCGCCAGTGACAACAAATGCTAGAATTTTCTCCATCGCCAAGGAAGATGCGGCCAATGCTTCTACGGTTGTCACAAGTCAGATATTAGTTTTCAATCAGTTTGCTACTGTACTATTTGACACTGGGGCAACACACTCGTTTATTTCTACACCTTTCACAAGAAAGATAGACATGCCACCCCAAGCCTTGGATTGTAAATTCTTAACGACTTTACCTTCGGGAGATGTGATGCCATCCACCCATATACTGCGAGCCGCACCCATCAGAATCGCAGACAGAGAGCTCTACTGTAATCTGATAGTGCTTGACATATAGGATTATGATATTATATTGGGCATGGACTTCCTGAGTAAGTACGAGGCTTCAATAGAGTGCCGAAAAAGAAAAGTAATTTTCCGGCCTGAAGTAGAACCGACCTTCGAATTTATCTGGGAAACCAAGAAAGAAGTTAAAAAGTTTTTATCAGTTTTAAAGGCACGGAAGATGTTAAACAACGGATGCGCCGGGTTTCTAGCTCATGTGGTTGATACAAGTCAGACAGAAAAACTGAAGCCGGAAGATGTCAGAGTTATATGCAATTACCCGGAGGTATTTCTTGAGGAACGACCAGGATTAGCACCTGACCGGGAAATCGAGTTTGAGATCGAATTGATTCCTGGTACAAAGCCGATATCTAAAGCACCTTACCACATGGCGCCGGCTGAATTGGAGGAACTTCAAAAACAGCTACGGGAGTTACTCGACAAGGGACTTATCCGCCCTAGTCACTCACCATGGGGAGCTCCGGTACTGTTTGTTAAAAAGAAAGATGGGTCTATGCGAATGTGCATAGACTATCGAGCGCTAAATAAAGTTACAATCAAGAACAGATATCCTTTACCACGGATTGAAGATCTGTTTGACCAGTTGAAGGGTGCCACCGTTTTCTCTAAGATTGATTTGAGATCTGGCTATCATCAAGTAAAGGTGAAACGAGATGATATACCGAAAATGGCTTTTCGGACAAGATACGGACATTGTGAGTTCGTAGTAATGCCCTTCGGAGTGACAAATGCTCCTGCTCTATTTATGGACCTGATGAATCGGGTGTTCTCAGTATATCTCGACAAATTTGTGATAGTTTTCATCGATGACATCCTCGTTTACTCGAGAACCCAAGAAGAGCATGCCAAACACCTGGAAATAGTATTACAAATTCTTCGGGAAAAGCAACTGTATGCGAAATTCTTCAAATGCGAATTTTGGCTTGACCAAGTATCATTTTTGGGTCATGTTATCTCTAGGGATGGGGTAATGGTAGACCCAATCAAGATTGAAGCCGTCAGTAACTGGAATAGGCCCAAGAATGCCAGCGAAATCAGGAGTTTCCTTGGACTAGCAGGCTATTATCGGAAATTCGTAGAGGGTTTCTCCAGAATCACAGCCTCGATAACGACCCTCACTCGGAAAAATAAGAAGTATGAATGGACAGACAACTGCGAGAAGAGTTTCACAGAATTGAAAAGGAGGCTGACAAGTGCTCCAATTCTTACCCTTCCGGAAGACAACGAAGGATACGATATGTATAGTGACGCTTCTGGATTAGGATTCGGAGCGGTACTCATGCAAAATGGCAAGGCCATTGCCTATGCCTCTAGGCAACTCAAAGAACACGAGAAAAATTACCCCACTCACGATTTAGAGCTAGCAACGGTGGTTTTTGCTCTTAAAATATGGAGGCATTATCTATATGGAGCACCGTGTAAGATTTATATAAATCACCAGAGTCTGAAATACTTCTTTACACAGAAGGACCTGAACATGATGTAGGACCATGATCATTCGATAGAGGAGGGGGTGAATATCGATTCGAAAACTTGAGTGTAAAAGTACGTAGCGGAAAAGTAAATGAACACAGTTGATTTTACTTCGTTCGGAGCCTGTGACGACTCCTACTCGAAGGCCCGTGGTCCTTGACCACTTTCGTTGGGCAATCACTAGCAATTCGAATATGATTACTAAATGAGTACAAGAAATGCTAATGAAACAAAGTAATACCGACAAGGAAATTAACCAAAGAAGAAGGAGCACTTTGTCGGAGCTTTGTGAGCGTCGTGGGAGCGTAAAGCAGCAGGACAAGTAGTCGAAGAGTTCTCAGTTGTGTTTGAAGCTCCACCCCTGGGGCTTCTTTTATATGCTGCTCCGAGCGCCTGGATCCCTTCCGGGCTCCCTGGTGCGACGTGGTAAGTCCAGTCAGGATACTCCACGTGGTGAGGCGACGCAGAGGATAAAAGTTGCCTCCGGGCGCCCGGACCACCTTTTTCCTGAGATTCCTTCTCCTGCAAAACAAGGTTAGTCCGAGGCAAGATATACCCTGCAACACAGATTGTTAGCACAATATATAAAGTATGAATTAACAGAAAAGTATGACTTAGATTCCGTCTTTCCGAGACCGGTATCTAGTCACGATCTCGACTTAAATATCCGAAATGGATCTAAGCCGGATCGACGCCTAATGTTCCCTTCCCGGAAACGCGTCCTCGCAGTCACTCCCCTCCAGTGACTTACCTTACTTACCTGCCAGACGTCCGGTCAGCCCTTCGACCCGTCTGGACATCTCGCCAGTTATCTGGTCAGCCCGTCGACCTAGCTGGACTTCTCGCCACCATCCGGCCACCTCGATCTAGGCGGACTTCGGACATCCAACAAGCCGTCGACCTGTCTGGACTTCTCCTGCACACTCGATCAAAGTGTTAGACAACAACAAAACTAACTTAACCTATTTGTCATTCATCAAAACCTAGGTTAGACCGTTAGTGCTACCCGCACCAACAATCTCCCCCTTTTTGATGGAATGACAACCTGGTTAAGTTAGTGAAAAGATGCAAAAAAAAATAAATAAAACAGGTACATGGTTTTTTAAAGTTAGTTTTGGTGTTTTCAATTTGGTTTAGCTAACTTAACCACCTAACCCTCCCCCTTTGGCATTCAGCAAAAATACACAAGGGTAAACAAGCATAGTGTAGAGCTAATTTTGGAAAATATTTAAGTTTGATTCAAAATTCAAAGATACTGACAAAAGTACAATTTTAAAATCAAGTTAAAAAGATAGTCAAGTTGACTTGGGGGATTTAAGTTGGAAAAAATATATGGTTAAAGTTAATCAAGTTTTCAAATTTGATTTAAAAAAAAAAATTAATTTTTCACAAACAAGTAAAGTTTTAGCCAAAATAAATTTGTTAAGGCTAATTTGAAAAAAAAGCTAAGTTTTGGAAAGTTTAATTTTCAAGCATATGTTACAAAACTGAATAAGATTAAGTTTGTAATGATTTTCAACTTTAAAATCAAGTTTTTAAAAATTTGGTGGGATTTTTAAACTTCTAATTTTTCAAACACTCAGTTAGTTTTAATTTTTTTTTGTTTTGAAAACTAGTGTTCAAAAATAAATTAGTTTTTAAAAAAATATACAAAATTTTAATTAATTTCTCCCCCTGAACTTGACACTTAAAATTAAACATCTGTCTAACCAATTAGGTACAAACTAACTATCAGAAGATAGTAGCTTTCACTTGATTAGTCAGATTAAGTTGATTATAAGCAGTCAGTGTTTGACTTGACTGATGAACTTAATCTGATTAATGTCTGATTTGTATTTAATGTCCAGACTTATGCCGATGCACTGAAATAAGCATCTTAAGTCCAGACAGTTGGCCTATGCATCTCACCCCTTTCTATGTTTGTCAAAAACAAGCAAGGTAAACCTAAGGTGTTGGTGAGATTCTAAAAAACTAGTCCTATGGGTACATGCTTTCTAAGGATTCAAAATTAGTCTAAGGCCAAAACTGTTTTTGAAAATCTAAAAATGGAATGTTTTGAAAACAAACAAGTTTAACTTATACTTTGAAAACAATTATTTTTGAACTTCAAAATTCTTAGGCTACCAAGATAGAACATAATCAATGCAGGTCTGAAATATCACTAGATAGATCCAAAATCTTTTACAGGTAGTGTAGCTACAGAAGTGAGTCATAACTAGAGCTACTGAGATGATGAAGGGGGTGGTCCAGATCTCAAGGATCGGAGAAGCGCCATCAGCTCAGTGTGTCGGGTCTCCCCGGCAGCTCGTAACTCGGCAACCTCTCGCCGTATGTCCCGATGAAAATCAGAGTTCTCCTGCTGGAGACTCGCCATAGCTCTCTCTAGTCCGGTCATACGGTCGGCTAGAGTGCGGGGAGCGTGACGTGGTGCTCGAGCTGGGGGCGGTGGTGGAGCCGGTGCGGCTTCCTCTGGAAACAGTGCAAGCATGAACTCGTCCACCTGTGCGTCTGGATCGGGCTGGTGCTGTGCCCCCCTCCGCCAAGACATAGTCCCGTCATCCCTATCTACGTGGATACCAGCTAGGGAGAAGTTCCGAGCTGCTATAACATCGAACTCGGTCATATAGGCAATGTCTCCTCTAGTGACATCAATGTGCAACGAGGACATATAGGCTGTCAGAATGTGACAGAATGGCATGTGGACTCGTCTATCAGTCACGTATCCAGCCGAGTAGATAATGGTGGGAAAGATATGTAGGCTGATGTCAATATCTAACCAATGACTCAGGGCATAGAGTAAAAATGAATGGAATGGGCGCATCACAGCGATGTCCCGAGTAGTCAGTGGTAAAATGCAAAGGACTAAGACCCTATAAAGAGCGTAGTCCTGGACTCGAAGTTCTACCGACCTAAACTGGGTCACAGTGGGATCTCGCTCTCCCCCAAAAAAATACGAATAAATCGTATCGAGAGAAATATGTGAGTAGGGATCTCCGAATGGTAGATCCATGGGAGGATAGCACAAAAAAGAACAAGTAGATGGACGTAACTCTAAAAACTCTCGGATAGTCGTAGGGTAAAATGTGATATCAGTACCCGCTGCCCTAGTGGTATAGGTGAGATCGTCTACTTTCACTAGGTTATTGCAAAATTCAGCACACAGACTTATTTTTACTGGACTGGTACATTCGACAAGGTTCTTTAAGTTATAGTGGTTTATAACCTCTATAACGGAGGGGCATGAACCTAGAAAGAACGATCTATCTATGCAGGTAGTCCTAATGGCCTTATAAATGGTTGACTCAAACTTAATCCTTAGTTCATCTGTGGGAAACCTAGGGTCAGTGCTAGCATTAGAGGGTCCAGCACCAGTATTTGTTCGTTTCCTACTGTGTATATAAAAAAATATTCTAAGAAAAAAATGAGAAGACAAATTCTAATAAATTTTTAGAGAGGGGAAGAAGTTTTACCGAGGAGCCATCGACAAATATAGATCTGACGACCTCGGTTGAATCGCAACAGCGTCTTCACCGCAAGAAAAATTTGATTTGAAATACTCTCGCACTGAGGTTCGGAGTGAACCTTGGCAAAAGTTAAAAGTTTGTGGGGCAAGGGTTGGGGGCGCCTGCTGCCCCTTATTTATAGGGAGCTCCGGGCGCCTGGAGCCATTCCGGGCGCCTGGAGTTGGTTTTAGGCGGGGCGCCCGGAGTCCCTTCCGGGCGCCCAGGAGGTGAATACCAGGGGCGCCCGCCCCATGTATTAAAATTTAATTTTTAAGTTTTTGAAATTAATTTTTAGGTTTTAAAATTTTGAAATTAATTTTTAAGTTTAAAATTAAAATTTGAAATTAATTTTTAAGTTTAAAATTAAAAAGTTGAAATTAATTTTTAAGTTTAAAATTAAAATTTTGAAATTAATTTCTAAGTTTAAAATTAAAATTTTGAAATTAATTTTTAAGTTTAAAATTAATATTTTGAAATTAATTTTTAAGTTTACAATTAAAATTTTAAAATTAATTTCTAAGTTTAAAATTAAAATTTTGAAATTAATTTTTAAGTTTAAAATTAAAATTTTGAAATTAATTTTTAAGTTTAAAATTAAAAATTTGAAATTAATTTTTAAGTTTAAAATTAAAATTTTGAAATTAATTTCTAAGTTTAAAATTAAAATTTTGAAATTAATTTTTAAGTTTAAAATTAAAATTTTGAAATTAATTTTTAAGTTTAAAATTAAAATTTTGAAATTAATTTTTAAGTTTAAAATTAAAATTTTGAGATTAATTTTTAGGTTTAAAATTAAAATTTTGAAATTTATTTTTAAGTTTACAATTAAAATTTTGAAATTAATTTTTAAGTTTACAATTAAAATTTTAAAATTAATTTTTAAGTTTAAAATTAAAATTTTAAAATTAATTTCTAAGTTTAAAATTAAAATTTTAAGTTTAAAATTTTGAAATTAATTTTTAAGTTTAAAATTAAAATTTAAGCCTTATTCATCTCACCCGATCTATTTTATCAATCAGGGAATCCTATGATTTTGTGAGATGAAATTGGATTATTAATTATGGAGTTTTGGTTTAACTTGTGTTATATTCAGATTTAGCTTTGGTTTCCACAAATAGGCAATTTTCGGATAAACTTCTAAGCTTGGTGAGTCACATGGACGTCATTAGAAGTAACCAACCTTTCGAGGTTTTCCGAATAGTCCTATCCACGGAGCTTAGTACTAAATCTTGGTCTAACTGGTTAGGATTCATTTAAGGGTAGCTTCGGTCAGTTCCACTTGGCCAAATGCACCAGATCGAAACCATATCTTTCTAGACATGCAATGCCCAAGTTTCCCTAACGTACTATCATCGAAAAACTTCACCAGTACCATGATTCAAGTTAAACTTGGTCTCTAATCCTAATTACCCTGCCGGGTTGATTTGTTTTAGGTTACCCTGTCGGGTAAGTTAGTTTTGGAGGTGCCAGCTATTCTGGAGCCTCCCCCTGAATTATTGGCCATTAATTTAAATTTTGGTTTTAGGTTTTTGTTGATTCCTTTTATAGTTATGGTTAACTTGGTGATAATTTTGTTGATTTTTAAAGTGTTTAGATTTTGAATTTGATTTAGGTTTTTATTTTGGATTTTGGTTTGGTTTATTCGATTTTATATAATGTATTTTTTCTTTAGGTATATAATATTGATTAAGTCATATTTGCGTGGTTAAGCACGCTTTCGGAACCCAAGCTAGATTGGTTGATTTGTATTGGGTTATTAATTATTTGAAGATTTTATTTGAATTCGACTTATATCCTAGTCCGGTTTTATTATAGCATGCTTTTTGATTATTTAGGATTAAGTCTAAATTTTTTGATCTTGTTGTGAATTTTTCTAACATTTCTTTTAAATTGTTAATCTCATTTTTTAATGATAAATTCTCCTCCTCAAGTGTTAGATCTTGAGTTGGATTTGAATTTTTGATTTGTTCCTTGAGGATTTGATTTTCCTCAAGAAGTGATTTGTTTTCATTTTCTATTTTAATTAATTTACTATTTAAACAGGAAATAATTCTAAAAAAAATTTTGTTTAAATTAAAATATACCTCAGTCTGGCCTTCGGAAACGAGTACGGACTCGTGGCTTGTTTCAGGTTCAGACCTATCTTCATCTTCCGACTTGTCTTCTGTTTCAGCTTCGTGGGCCATCAGTACGAGGTGGCTCTGATGTTTCTGTTCTTCTTCCTCCGATTCGTCCGATGAGTCGTCCCACGTTGCTTTGAGTGCCTTCTTTATGTTTGACTTAGGTTTGTCGAACTTCAGTTTTGGGCATTCGTTCTTGTAGTGTCCCTTTTTATTGCAGCCGAAGCAAGTCACGTTCCTTTGATCTGAGGGAGAACTGATCTTTTGAAGGTCCTTTTTGCTGAAGCTCCTTTTTCTCATGGTGAACATTTTTCTTACCAAGTTCACCAGGTGTTCTTCGTCTTCGGAGTCTTGGTCGGAATCTTCTTCAAACTCAGGCTTGCTTTTCTTTTCTTTGGAGGAACCTGCAAACAAAGCTATACCTTTCTCGGCTCCAGCATTAGTTTGTTCATGTAATTCTAATTCACAGAAAAGCTCATCTAATTTTAACTTAGAAAGATTTTTAGAAATTTTGTAGGCATCTACGATTGATGCCCACAAACTATTACGTGGAAAAGCATTTAATGCGTACCTTATTAAGTCTCTATTTTCCATTTGGTGGTCTATCGCATGAAGCCCGTTGAGGATGTCCTTTATACTCGCGTGGAGCTGATTCGCCGTTTCACCTTCCTGCATTTTTATATTAAGAATTTTATTTAAAAGCAGGTCTCGTTTTGTTACCTTGGCATCGCTCGTTCCCTCGTGTAGCTCGATCAATTTGTCCCACAGCTCTTTAGCGTTTTTGTGTGGACCGACTCTGTTCAGTTCTTCTCTTGTTAATCCGCACTGTAGAGTGTTGATCGCTTTATTTTTTGTTGACGCCTTTTTCTTCAAATCTGCTGTCCAGTCTTCAGGATCCAGTATATTCCCGGAGTTGTCCGCTGGAATTTTATAGGGTCTCGTTACGCTCATCCACTGGTCGAAGTCTGTTTTGAGGTAGACCTCCATGCGCTTCTTCCAGTACGGAAAATCGTCTCCGTTGAAGAGTGGAGGTCGTACTGTGCTGAATCCTTCTGTCTGAGACATTTTTGTCCTGCGCACAGAAGAAAGAAGAGAAAAACAAAAATCCCAAGACTTGGTCTTGGATTAGTAGTGCGGGAGAAAAAAAGAATTATAGAAGTATCTAAATTGGTGTTGCACCAATTTAGATTTAATTTCAACGGAAAAAATTCGTAAAACTGAAAACAAAAAAAAATAATTTTTCACCCCCTGTCTGATTGGTGGTTGCACCAAATCAGAGCGGTACCTGCTCTGATACCACTTGTAGGACCGTGATCGTTCGATAGAGGGGAGGTGAATATCGATTCGAAAACTTGAGTGTAAAATTACGCAGCGGAAAAGTAAATGAACACAGTTGATTTTACTTCGTTCGGCGCCTGTGACGACTCCTACTCGAAGGCCCATGGTCCTTGACCACTTTCGTTGGGCAATCACTAGCAATTCGAATATGATTACAAAATGAGTACAAGAAATGCTAATGAAACAAAGTAATACCGACAAGGAAATTAACCAAAGAAGAAGGAGCACTTTGTCGGAGCTTTGTGAGCGTCGTGGGAGCGTAGAGCAGCAGGACAAGCAGTCGAAGAGTTCTTAGTTGTGTTTGAAGCTCCACCCCTGGGGCTTCTTTTATATGCTGCTCCGGGCGCCTGGATCCCTTCCGGGCGCCCTGGTGCGACGTGGTAAGTCCAGTCAGGATGCTCCACGTGGTGAGGCAACGCAGAGGATAAAAGTTGCCTCCGGGCAACCGGATCCCCTCCGGGCGCCCGGACCACCTTTTTCCAGAGATTCCTTCTCCTGCAAAACAAGGTTAGTCCGAGGCAAGATATACCCTGCAACACAGATTGTTAGCACAATATATAAAGTATGAATTAACAGAAAAGTATGACTTAGATTCCGTCTTTCCGAGACCGGTATCTAGTCACGATCTCGACTTAGATATCTGAAATGGATCTAAGCCGGATCGACGCCTAATGTTCCCTTCCCGGGAACGCGTCCTCGCAGTCACTCCCCTCCAGTGACTTACCTTACTTACCTGCCAGACGTCCGGTTATCCCTTCGATCCGTCTGGACTTCTCGCCAGCTATCCGGTCAGCCCGTCGACCTAGCTGGACTTCTCGCCAGCTATCCGGTCAGCCCGTTGACCTAGTTGGACTTCGTGCCAGACATCCGGTCAAGCCGTCGACCTGTCTGGACTTCTCCTGCACACTCGATCAAAGTGTTAGACAACAACAAAACTAACTTAACCTATTTATCATTCATCAAAACCTAGGTTAGACCGTTACTGCTATCCGCACCAACACATGAGACAACGAAGATGGCTCGAACTAGTCAAGGACTATGACAGCGAGATCTTGTACCATCTGAGAAAAGAGAACAGAGTGGCTGATGCACTCAGCTAGAAGTCGTAGGCCACCAAAAGTACCCGAAACTATTTTAAGTTCGAGGACGAACTTTTATGAGGTATGGGGGACTGTAACACCCGTGGGGTTCCTAGCAAGTTCATATATTTTTCCATGGTTAGAAAGTAAGCCTTTTGTGGGAATTTGCAAAAAAAAAAAATAATAATAATAAAATGGAACAAAAAAGAGATGACCAAGGTTTGAACCTTGGACCTTTTACTAGATACATGTATGCGATAACCATTAGACCAAGAGAAAGAATTGTTATAAAAGGAAGAGGCATAATAATTAAGAGTAAGGAAAGGCTCCCTTCATTGGTGAGAAAAGTTGGAGTTGCCTTCTTCCTCTCTAATGAAAAGAGGAGTTTTGCTTCCTCCCTTCATTATGGATGAGAAAAAGGAAAGGGAAGGCAAAATCCATGTTGTCTTCTTCCTCTCCTTTGGTATAAAAGGAGAAAGGAAAGAGAGAATTACATTTTTTCTCCTCCTCTCCATCGAAACCTCTCCCTCCTCTACACCATTGCAGAACCAAACAAGAGGGTTTCCTCTCTAGGAAGGCTCCACAAGCAAGGGTTCTTCTCCTAAGTAAATCAAACACAAAGATGTAAGTATCCCCTCACCTGTGGTACAAGTTGTTTACAAAATTTTCGTAAGGTTAGAATGCTTGAGAAAAAAAAAAAGAAACCCATGCTCATGGATCTCATTATGTTATGATATGGACTTAGTTAGAGATTTATATTGGATGTTGTTTAGAGCATGATCTCTTTCTTTATATGTTTCGGCCATGAATATTTTAGGGCTTGAAGAAGCTTAAAACCTAATTTAACATGCTCCTAGATTTCTTTATGATATGATATGAACTTGGCTAAGTATTCATGTTTGTATGTTGCTTAGAAGTTTATTTCTTTTTCTTGAAGTCTCGGCCATGATAGATTTTAGGGCTTCAAGAAGCTTAAAACCCGATCTAACATGCTTATAGACTCCCTTATGATATGATAAGAACTTGGCTAGGTATTCATGTTTGTATGTTGCTTGGAAATTTTATTTCCTTCATTGTAAGGGTTCGGCCATGATAGATTTAGGGTTTCAAGAAGCTTAAAACCTAATCTAACAGGCTTATAGATTCCCTTATGATATGATAAGAACTTGGCTAGGTATTCATGTTTGTATGTTTCTAGGAAATTTATTTTCCTTTCCTTGAAGTCTCGACCATGATAGATTTTAGGGCTTCAAGAAGCTTAAACCCAATCTAACATGCTTATAGACTCCCTTATGATATGATATGAACTTGGCTAGATATTTATGTTGTATGTTGCTGAAAAAGAATTTATTTCCTTCATTGTAATGGTTCGGCCATGGATATATTCTAGGGTTCAAGGAGGTTAAATTTAAAGCCTAGCATGCACATGAATCTTCTCATGATATGATATGAATGTAACTCAATATTTATGCTTGTATGTTTGTTAGAGCTTACTTTTCCCTTTCATGAACTTTCGGCCATGACTATATTCTAGGGTTCAAGGAAGTTTAAATTTAAACTTAGCAAGCTCATGGATTCCCTTATGATATGATATGAAGTTAGCTTGGTATTCTTATGCTTGTATAGAACTTAGTTTCATGCTCTTAAAGGTTCGGCCACAACTAAGTTAAAAGGCCTAGGAAGCTTAGAACCTAAACTACCTATGCTCATGATATTCTTTATAGTTATGATATGAAATTGATTTAAGGTTCACAAGCTTTTATGTTGTTGTAACCTAGAACCAAGCATGGTAACTTTCGGCCACTATATGGAACTAGGGTTAGAGACCCAATTATGATTTTGCTAGGTGTCTCACGTACTATGATATGAATTAGGAGATGCTAGTGGATGTTTTCCATGTATGATTATGTTTCCCTATGATGCATTATATGCCCATTTAAGTATGCTTATGAACCATGTACGATGATGACCCTTATGATGTATTTTAAGCTTAAGTATGCATGCTTTAGGATAAGACAAGTAATATGCTCATTTATGTATGCTTATGAACCATGCATGAAATGATTCTTATGATGGCTATGTGCCCAAGTATGTATGATTTCAAATATGTTGCATGCTCATTTATGTAAGCTTATGAACCAGGCATGAAAATGATTTTTATGATGGCTATGTGCCCAAGTATGCATGTCTTATGATATGATAAGAAAATGGCTAAGAGTTGCTTCCCTTAAGTTGGGATTAAGAGCACTCTTCATGGTAAGACAAGAGCATGACATTTATGATGATATGATATGACAGTTATGATGATATGATATGCACGACATGTATTTTACATTGTATGGCTTGTACCAAGGGTGGGCTCCATAAGCGCCCCTAGGCCGACGGACTATGAACGGGTCTAGCAAAAAGGGATGGGCTCCTTAGTACGCCCCTAGGCCGACGGACTATGAACAGGTCTAGATCCCTAGTAGGTTCGGGGCTAGCTACCATGTCCTAGGGATTGCATGTATTTATGTATGTATGTGGAACAAGCTGGGCCCTCATGATGATGATATTATGTTTAAGTATTAAAAGATATGTTTAAAGACATCTTGCACCTGACATGGCATATGTTTTAAAAAAAGACATTCTGCATGATGCACTCATTCATGATATATGATATGTTTTTTTTTATGAATTATATAACATGATGTTATGCTATGCTCTTATGACTTACAGGACATGATGTTATGAGATGTTTTTGATTCATATGACCTGATGATATGTTATGCTTCTATGATTCACATTACATAAAGCCTTTATTTATGATATGTTAGAGTATGATGTTTCTTAATGATATGATATGATACGAGGCTATGTTCACATGATATAATGTTAGATGATTATGTCTCCATTGTTATATGCTTATATGACTATGCTATGAAATACGGTCTTTGTGAGTAGGAAAGGATCTTACTAAGCCTGTGTGCTCATAGCTTACTTTCCTTGTACCACAGATAAAGGCAAAGAATGGATGACCTAAGGGAGTTGCAGGTGAGGTAAGGAGATGAGTTTGGCAGTGGCTCGGCTAAGACAAATAATGACCTGCTTATGTTATTTTGTTATGTTTGACATGAACCAAGTGTATTATGTTAATGTCCCGTATAACTTCATGATATTTCTGCTGCTTTACTTTACTAGAAAGGAATTTTAAATATGCATGTGTGTCCTGGAATAGTTAAGTAAGTAAGTAACCTCGTCCCTTTAGTAGCAGTGAGGGCGGGCATTACATAAACCATTAAGAACATAATGAGCATATTTGGTTTAGGTTCTAAGCTCCCTAGGTCTTTTAACTTGGTTATGGCCGAAACTTAGGGGTATGAAACTAAGTTCAAAACAACATATAAGCATAAGAATATCAAGCTAACTTCATATCATATCATAAGGGAATTCATGAGCATGTTAGATTAAATTTTAAGATTCCTTGGACCCTAAAATTAATCATGGCCAAAACATAAGAAGATATGTATCTAGATTTCAAGCAACATTCAAACATGATAACCCTAACTTAGCTTTTATATCATGTCATAAGAAGAGTCATGAGCATGTTAGAATAAGTTTTAAGCTCTCCTAGTGTTGGGTTTTTCGGGCCGCGAAAATCGCGTTTTCACGTCGCGAAAACCCCGAAAGCCCCAAAGCCAACGGATCCGTGCAAAGAAAAATTTCTAAAACTATGAATACGAGTTTCACACTCCAGATCTACAGTAGATAAGAATTATACCTTGAAGCGTGCCCTCGCAAATCCCTCTCGTCCAACGGTACGCCGGATCTCAAAGTTATCAACGTAGACAACTCTCTAGTGATATCCACACGAACAAGAAGTGTTCTCTAACACTCAAGGATGGAGAAGAGAGCACCACAAGTATGCTAGTACTTCTTGGGCTCTCGGGTAGGATTTGAAAGGAAGAAAAAGAGAGGATGCAAAAGGAATCTCATACACTCAAGAAGTAGTATCCTCCTTTGTGACCTTCACTCTTCCTTATTCTCTTGGAACTCACTCAACCACCTTCACCCTTGCTTAGAACTCACGGCAACAGCAGCAAGGCGGAAGAAAGACCAAGGAAGAAGATGATAGAATGAATGCACACATCAATACACAAAACCAAAACCTCCACACTACATTAGTGTGGCCGACCACACCTTGTAACCTTCCCATTTAATGTGGCCGGCCACATTAAATGGAATGGAATGAGTAACCTCCATGAGGTGGCACACCATGATGAGGTGGAGATGATGTGGCAAGGTTAGTCATGCCATGTAGGATGAGTCAACCTTCATGATGTGGCAATATCAAGTCAAACTTGATATTTCAACTTCCATTTGGTCAAGTCAAAATTGACCAGTTTTCTTCCTTGTTGAGTTAAATCCATCCTTTGATTCAAGTCAATTTAAATTTAATGAATCTCAATTCATTAATATAAATTGACTCCATGAATCAAATTTAAATTAGACTCATTCAACAATTGAATCTAATTGAGTCTAACTCAATAAGTCTAATTTGAATTAATCCGAATCCAATCCTTGGTGCATCATATGAACCTAATCTAATTGGTTGATCATATGAACCTAATCTCCATCCACTTGTTTTTTGTGTGTGACCCAATAGGTTCTTGTAACGTTGGCAATGTTTCTAAACTCCTTTAGAAACATAAACAATGAGCGACATCTAGCAATACATCATTGCTACCCAAGTTACAAGAATGTTGAGATCCAACATCACCTTGTGACTACTAATTGTGACTCCTCACAATATGTGACATTGTCCTTCTATCCTAGACATCTAGATTGATCAATGTGAGCCATAGACCGTGTCATCCTCTAATCAATCTAAATCTTGAACTCCAAGTAGACTCACTCGATCAAAAGAGCTCAACATCTCATGTTGACTCATTTGGGCATGGCCATGCACTTCGTGGTCTAACTCAATCAAGAATACCGATGTCGCTCCCGTCATATGGGAGGGATAGATCCCATCTACATCACTCACATCCCTCTGCATAATTCGTTATATACCCAGTAATCGCCGTTATAGTCCACTCAGTTACGGGTGACGTTTGACGAAACCAAAATACATAACTCCTTATGTAGGGAACCATGGTAACTTCAGGTCTAAGGACCAATAGTCATACTAATAGTCACATGAGAAAGTATATTACACTCATATACTGATCCATGATACTTTCTCATGGCGGGTCATTCAGTATACATTCTCCAATGCATACCCATGTGTCAACTTGATATCTCCATATCCATGACTTGTGAGATCAAGTCATCGAGTTGACCTATATGCTAGTCTTATTGCATTAACATTGTCCCTGAATGTTAATACTCGACTAGGAATAATTAAGAGTAGTGTTCCCTATATCATCTCACTATCGATTCAACCAATCGATTGATATAGGTAAGAACCTTCTACTCAAGGACGTTATTATACTTAGTTTATTTGGCACAAATACAAGTAAGTATAATAACCAAAAACCATATGCCTTTATTTATATAGAATATGATACAACAAGTCCAAAATATAATCATCAAAAGATTGGCTCTAGAGCTCTAGCTAACAATCTCCCACTAGCACTAGTGCCAATCAGTGTAGGCTCTAAGCCCCAATGACCTAGTGTGACCATCATTCTTCCTCTGTGCCAAAGCCTTGGTCAAGGGATCTGCGATGTTAGCCTCTGTAGGTAGTCTGCAAATGTTCATATCTCCTCTCTCAATGATCTCTCGAATGATATGGAAGCGCCGTAGTATGTGTTTGGTCCGCTGGTGTGAGCGAGGTTCCTTCGCCTGTGCTATAGCTCCATTGTTGTCACAATAGAGCTCAATGGGGCCAGCAATGCTAGAAACCACCCCAAGTTCAGTGATGAACTTGCGGATCCAAACTGCCTCCTTTGCTGCCTCTGATGCAGCAATATACTCGGCCTCTATTGTAGAATCAGCTACTGTGTCCTGCTTCAAACTCTTCCAGCTGACAGCACCACCATTAATGCCAAATACGAACCCCGACTGCGATCGGTAATCATCCTGATCAGTCTGGAAGCTGGCATCACTGTAACCCTTTACAGCTAGCTCATCATTGCCTCCATATATCAAGAAATATTCTTTAGTCCTTCTTAAGTACTTAAGAATATTCTTTACCGCTATCCAGTGACTTTCACCTGGATCTGACTGGTATCTGCTCGTCATGCTCAAAGCATACGAGACATCAGGTCGAGTACATAGCATGGCGTACATGATCGATCCTATGGCTGAGGCATAAGGGATCTGATCCATGCGGTCTCTCTCCTCTCTAGAAGAGGGACCTTGAGTCTTCGAAAGACTCATGCCATGTGACATCGGCAGAAATCCCTTCTTAGAGTTTTGCATGGCAAATCGAAGGAGTACCTTGTCAATATATGTACTCTGACTTAGGCCAAGCAATCTCTTAGATCTATCTCTATAGATCTGTATCCCTAGAATGCGGGATGCTTCACCTAAGTCCTTCATTGAGAAACAACTCCCTAGCCAAGTCTTGACAGACTGTAGCATAGGGATGCCCTTCCCAATGAGAAGTATGCTATCCACATACAATATGAGGAAGACAACTATGTCCCCTACAACCTTCTTGTAGACACAAGGCTCATCTTCGTTCTTGATGAAACCAAACTGTTTGATCGCATCATCGAATCGAAGATTCCAGCTTCGAGAAGCTTGCTTTAGTCCATAAATGGACCTATGCAGCTTGCATACTCTACTAGTATGCTTTGGATCTACAAAACCCTCAGGTTGTGTCATGTACACATCCTCGAGTAGGTTTCCATTCAGAAACGCGGTTTTGACGTCCATCTGCCAGATCTCGTAATCGTGGTAAGCTGCAATAGCAAGCATGATCCGAATGGACTTAAACATTGCTATCATAGTCAATACCATGAATCTGCTTGAAACCTTTAGCTACCAAGCGACCCTTATAGATAAGTCCATCCATGTCAGTCTTTCTTTTAAAGACCCACTTGCACCCAATGGGTTTTACCCCTTCAGGTGGATCAACCAAAGTCCATACTTGGTTGGTGTACATGGATTCCATCTCGGATCTCATGGCCTCTAGCCATTTCTCGGAATCTGGTCTCATCACAGCTTCCTGATAGGTGGTAGGCTCATCATCTATGAGCACAACGTCATCATGGTCAGACAAGAGAAATGAGTATCTCTCAAGCTGACGACGTACCCTATCAGACCTGCGAAGAGGTAAGTCTACTTGAACTGGTTGTTGTTCCTCAACTCATTGTGGAACAACATCATCCACAACACTTTGTGGTTCCAGTTCAATTTCCATCGTGGCATCAGTGCTATTGTTCGCATCTTGAACTTCTTCAAGATCGAACGCGCTCCCACTAGTCTTTCTAGAAACAAAGTCCCTTTCTAGAAAGACCCCAGTCTTTGCCACAACTACCTTGTGCTGAGTAGGAATGTAGAAGTAATATCCCTTAGTTTCCTTGGGATATCCAATAAAGTAGCACTTGTTAGATTTGGGTCCTAACTTGTTTGAGACTTGACGTCGAACATAAGCCTCAAAACCCCAAATCCTCATGAAAGACACCTGGGCATCTCTCCTAGTCCATATCCTATATGGTGTCTTTATCACGGCCTTTGATGGAACTCGGTTGAGTATAAAAGCTGTCGTGTCTAGAGCATAGCCCCAAAGGAATGTCGGAAGATCTGTGTGACTCATCATAGATCGTACCATATCTAATAGGGTACGATTCCTCCTTTCGGATACACCATTCCACTGTGGTGTTCCAGGAGGAGTGAGTTGGGATAGGATCCCACACTCTGCTAGATAGTCACGAAACTCATGGCTATGGTATTCTCCACCTCGATCGGATCGAAGTATTTTAATACTCTTGCCTAGCTGGTTCTGTACTTCATTCTTGAATTCTTTGAACTTTTCAAAGGATTCAGACTTATGTGTCATCAAGTACACATAACCATATCTACTGAAGTCATCAGTAAATGTGATGAAGTACCTATAACCACCTCTAGCAGCGACATTGAAAGGGCCACATACATCACTATGTATGAGTCCTAACAAATCAGTCGCTCTCTCGCTGTGCCCACTAAAGGGAGTCTTGGTCATCTTGCCTCGTAGGCATGACTCGCATATCTCATATGATTCTAAATCAAATGAGTCCAGCAAACCATCCTTATGGAGCTGGGATAAGCGCTTGTCATTTATATGACCTAAGGGACAGTGCCAGAGGTAGGTTTGGTTCATGTCATTTGACTTGAACCTCTTGGTATTTATGTTATAGATAGGGATCTCAAGGTCTAGAATATAGAGTCCGTTCATCAGAGGTGCACTACAATAGAACATATCGTTTAAATAGACAGAACAACATTTGTTCTTTATTGTAAATGAAATTCCTTTCTTGTCCAAATAAGAAACTAAAATTATGTTCTTAGTCAAGGCAGACACATAACAACAATCATCTAATTCTAGTACAAGCCCAGAGGATAGAGATAGATAGTAAGTTCATACAGCAATAGCAGCAACCCGTGCTCCATTGCCTACTCGTAGGTCTACCTCACCCTTCGTCAATGCCCTGCTATTTCTCAGCACTTGTACATTAGTACAAATGTGCGAAGCACATCCGGCATCTAATACCCACGATGAAGAAATAGAGAGGTTGACTTCTATAACATGTATACCTGAAGTAGAAATCTTATTTCTCTTCTTCTTAAGGTCTTCCAGGTATTCTTTGGAGTTCCTCTTCCAGTGCCTTGCTTGTCCTTGATATAGGTGACAAAGATGTTCAACCATATCGTAAGCGCCCATCAACTCATGTTGCTTCTGAAGCTCAGAGTTCATGGTCGTGAGCATAAGACATGACACATCTAATGAATCATCTTGATGCTTCTTGTAAGCATCTTGGTCTACTCGCGTGGCAGTGGCAAGAGGAGCCTCCGGAATGCGCTGCTCCAGAACGTACAGTTTACATTCTTGGGTGAGAACTATTCTCAGGTTCCTGTACCAGTCCAGGAAATTTGCTCCGTTGAGCTTGTCCTTCTTAAGGACAGATCACAAGGAGAAGATGTTCGTATTCGACGTCATGGTAATCTACAAAAGAAATAAATGCAGAAATAAGTATCATATTCTTAATCATTTAATTAGGCCTTTAACTAAATTATTCTCCCACTGAATTCTATAATTCATGTGGGACAAGATCCACATCATACTAACCCTTGAGTTAGCTTTGGCTAATACGCCCAAGACTTAGTATGATCGGTAGGTAACAATTACCAATTACATCTCTATGCAACTCTTGTTTATAGGATCAATATCCGCATTTATATTAAAACTCGAGTTAGCTTTGGCTAATATGCCTGAGAGTTAATATATATGTGATTTTGACTTATCTTTCCAACCGTTGGAAGAATGCCTATAGTTACACTCGATCCAACCGAGTTAACTAGGAATACTCAATCTAATTGAGTTGTACTCACCCATGCGTTGATAGGCGGGACCAAGATTGTCCCTCCGTACCCTACCAAGATAGTATGTGTTGCTCTGCTTTGGCAGATTCAACAACAATATGCGATCGAGGTAGTGGTAGGTATCACGGCATGGTAGGCATTACGAGTTGACATGATTTAGATCTAATATAAATGATGATGCGTATCATATACTTGATAGATCTAATCTAATCGAAGGGTGCATCATGTGCACGACTTAGATCTAATCTAATCGTAAGGCACTAATTAATTACTTAATTAACTAGCATGCATCACATACACACAAAACAATTAATTAAATAATTAATCAAATAATTTTGTGATTATGTCATGGCTCTACTACGATCTTATCAAGCCAATGAGAAGATCGGATGGACAACCTAAGGTCAACAGCTTCTCAAGCTCCTTCCTTTGACCACCTGGTGTTGCTCGCGCCCTCCTCGTAACTCCGTCTCGAGTGGACCTTCCACCGCTTCAAAATTTACATTACATTTTGAAACTCGAGTTATATTCGAGTCTAAATATAATTTACAACAAGAATAAAAGAGAAAGGCATGACGCGCAGGTCGCAGAAAAATAAAAACATACAACACGCACATCACATCATGGCACGCAGGCCGTATTATGAATTACAACACAAATTATCCAATCAAATTGGGTCTTTGGGCCATGACAATCACAAAAATAATATATAATTATAAATTATATATATTTCTATAATTTTCTGTAATTTTTCTATAATTTTTTACAATTTTTATGAGTACAATTTCTCGGCGGTTCCGTTTAGCGGTTTTCGGGCGCAATCGCGGAACGAATCCCCTTGCGGGGCCAGGGGCAGCGCCCCTACCCGCGATCTAACCATCGCGAGGGTTCCATTGCGATCTAACAGCGCCTTAGCCCGCTGACCCAAAAATTTTTGGGGCGAAACTTGGCCGTTTTGGAAAAATCTTCCCAGTAGCAGAAGCCTACAAGCGCCGAAACACTTGTGCTTCGCTTCTACGAGAAAATTACCCATAAAAACAATAAAAAAAACCTAAATTTACAGAATATTATAGAACTGAAAAGTTTTCATAAAACACAAAATAAACTCGTTTTCGTCTTTGCACGTGGCTCTGATACCACTGTTGGGTTTTTTGGGCCGTGAAAACTACGTTTTCGTGTCGCGGAAACCCCGAAACCCCAAAGCCAACGGATCCGTGCAAAGAAAAATTTCTAAAACTACGAATACAAGTTTCACACTCCAGATCTACAGTAGATAAGAGTTATACTTTGAAGCGTGCCCTCGCAAATCCCGCTCGTCCAACGGTATGCCAGATCTCGAAGTTGTCAACGTAGACAACTCTCTAGTGATATCCACACGAACAAGAAGTGTTCTCTAACACTCAAGGATGGAGAAGAGAGCACCACAAGTGTGCTAGCACTTCTTGGGCTCTCGGGTAGTATTTGAAAGGAAGAAAAAGAGAGGATGCAAAAGGAATCTCATACACTCAAGAAGTAGTATCCTCCTTTGTGACCTTCACTCTTCCTTATTCTCTTGGAACACACTCAACCACCTTCACCCTTGCTTAGAACTCACGGCAACAGCAGCAAGGAGGAAGAAAGGCCAAGGAAGAAGATGATAGAATGAATGCACACATCAATACACAAAACCAAAACCTCCACACTACATTAGTGTGGCCGGCCACACCTTGTAACCTCCCCATTTAATGTGGCCGGCCACATTAAATGTAATGGAATGTGTAACCTCCATGAGGTGGCACACCATGATGAGGTGGAGATGATGTGGCAAGGTTAGTCATGCCATGTAGGATGAGTCAACCTTCATGATGTGGCAATATCAAGTCAAACTTGATATTTCAACTTCCATTTAGTCAAATCAAAATTGACCAATTTTCTTCCTTGTTGAGTTAAATCCATCCTTTGATTCAAGTCAATTTCAATTTAATGAATCTCAATTCATTAATATAAATTGACTCAATGAATCAAATTTAAATTAGACTCATTCAACAATTGAATCTAATTGAGTCTAACTCAATAAGTCTAATTTGAATTAATCCGAATCAAATCCTTGGTGCATCATATGAACCTAATCCAATTAGTTCATCATATGAACCTAATCTCCATCCACTTGTTCTTTATGTGTGACCCAATAGGTTATTGTAACGTTGGCAATGTTTCTAAACTCCTTTAGAAACATAAACAATGAGCGACATCTAGCAATACATCATTGCTACCCAAGTTACAAGAATGTTGAGATCCAACATCACCTTGTGACTACTAATTGTGACTCCTCACAATATGTGACATTGTTCTTCTATCCTAGACATCTAGATTGATCAATGTGAGGCATAGACCGTGTCATCCTCTAATCAATCTAAATCTTGAACTCCAAGTAGACTCACTCGATCAAATGAGCTCAACATCTCATGTTGACTCATTTGGGCATGGCCATGCACTACATGGTCTAACTCTATCAAGAATACTGATGTCGCTCCCGTCATATGGGAGGGATAGATCTCATCTACATCACTCACATCCCTCTGCATAATTCGTTATATACCCAGTAATCGCCTTTATAGTCCACCTAATTATGGGTGACGTTTGACGAAACCAAAGTACATAACTCCTTATGTAGGGAACCATGGTGACTTCAGGTCTAAGGACCAATAGTCATACTAATAGTCACATGAGAAAGTATGACACTCATACAACGATCCATGATACTTTCTCATGGCAGGTCATTCAGTATACATTCTCCAATGCATACCCATGTGTCAACTTGATATCTCCATATCCATGACTTATGAGATCAAGTCATCGAGTTGACCTACATGCTAGTCTTATTGCATTAACATTGTCCCTGAATGTTAATACTCGATTAGGAATGATTAAGAGTAGTGTTCCCTATATCATCTCACTATCGATTCAACCAATCGATTGATATAGGTAAGAACCTTCTACTCAAGGACGTTATTATACTTAGTTTATTTGGCACCAATACAAGTAAGTATAATAACCAAAAACCAAATGTCTTTATTTATATAGAATATGATACAACAAGTCCAAAATACTATCATCAAATGATTGGCTCTAGGGCTCTAGCTAACACCTAGGTCTTAATTCTCATCATGGCCGAAACCCTAAGGTGCAATACTTCCAGGTTCCAAACAACATTCATGCATGAAACCCTAAGAAATCTTCCTATCTTTTCATAAGGAAAGTCATGAGCATGATAGCTTAATTTTTTAAACACTTCTAGGTCTTCATTTCTATCATGACCGAAACCCTAATTCCCTAAGGTGGCATGTATTTAGGTTCCAATCAACATACAAGTGTGAAAACACTAAGTACTCTTCATCACATATTAATAAGAAAGTCATGATCATGGTAGACTAAATTTTTAACCTCTCCTAGTCAATTACTTCTATCATGGCCGAACACTTCATGAGCATGAATTTAGGTTTAAGGCAACATACAAGCATAAAAAAACCAAACTAATCTCTTATCATAGGGTACATATCATAAGGACATAGTGAGCATGTTTAGTTTAGGTCTTAAGCCTTCCTAATCTTTTATTCACACTTTGGCCGAAAGTTCAAGAGCATGGATCTAAGTTTTTAGATAAGCATACAAGCATAAGAAACATTAACTAACTCCTATACTAGGGTACATATCATAAGAACAAAGTGAACATGCTTAGTTAGGTCTTAAACTTCTCTAAATCTTTTATTCAAGTCTTGGCCGAAAGTTTAAGAACATGGATCTAAGTTTTAAGTAAGCATACAAGCATATGATCATTAACTACCTTTCTATACTATGATACATGTCATAATATTATAGTGAGCATGCTTGGTTAGGTCTTAAACTTCTCTACATCTTCTATTCATGTCTTGGCCGAAAGTTCAAAAAGTGACCTTAAGTTTTTAAGCATTCTAACCTCATGGAAAACGCATAAACAACATGTACCACAGGTGAGGGGATACTTACATCCTCTTGCTTGTTTTTCCTAAGGAAGATGGTACCCTTGTGAAGAGGAAAAAGAAACTTCTCGTCCTAGTTCTCTCTTTTCTTCTCTTGCTTGTAAGGAGTAGATCTTGAGGACTCCTTCTTGTGAATTAGTTTTTCTTAGCAAGAAAAACCTTAGCTTGGATTTTTGGAATTGAGAGAGGGAGAGGTTTAGGTCTCGGTGAAGGAGGAAGAAGGAGAAGAAAAATGGAGGAGGATGAAGAAGGAGGAAGAATTAAGCAACTTTCTTTCCCTTTTCTTCTCTTATTCCTATTTATTCCCAATGAGGATGAAAAGTGCCCCAATTCATCCCCTTGCCTTCTCTATCTTCTCACTCTCTTAATTCCCATGAAAAATAGAGAAAAAGAAGGAAGAAAGACAACTTGTCTTTGGCTTGCTTCTTTTCTTAACCAAGAGGAAGAGGAGGAAAGCTAGTTGCTTTTCTCTTGTTCCCTTACTTAATTATACTCTTACTTTTAACTACAATTTCCATTCTTTTCTATCCATATATCATTCATTATTCTAGTGGTTACCATACACCAATTTAACTTTATCATTTGTGGGAGGTTCAAGGTTCAAACCTCAACCTCTCTTTCTTTTTATTTCTTTTTGGTTCTATTTCCATTTCCCTTTTATTCTAAAAGAAAAATACCCATAGGTATAGCTTATTATTTCATGGGTGTTACAGTACCCCATACCTCATAGAAAGTTCATCCTCGAACTTAAAATAGCTCCGGATACTTCCGTTTCATATCGTCTTCTCGCTCCCAAGTGGCTTCTTCGAACCGTTGATTTTGCCATAGGACCTTTACTAAAGGTACCTCTTTGTTCCTTAGTCTTTTGATATCTCGATCTAATATCTGGACCGGTCGGCTCTCATAACTTAGGTCCTCTTGCACTTGTATTGTCTATGGTTCGATCACTTGGTCCATGCTCGGAGTACATTTCTTTAGCATCGAAACGTGGAACACGTTGTGGATGGCTGACATCTCCTAAGGCAGCTCTATTTCGTAAGCTACCTGGCCAATTCTTTTCAGAACTTGATATGGTCCCACATAGCGCGGGCTTAGCTTCCCCTTCTTACCGAACCTCATTACTTCTTTCATAGGAGCTACCTTGAGGAATACTGAGTCTCCGACACTGAATTCCAATGGCCTTCGTCGCTTATCCGCGTAATTTTCTGTCGACTCTGAGCAGTTTCTATTCTTTGTCGGATGTTCTGTATAGCACGGGTGGTGTGTCGATGAACTCTATTTGAAATCCCATCTCCTTCTTTTTATCGCCTTCGTACCAACATATAGGGGATCTACATTTCCTCCCGTACAGAGCCTCGTAGGGCGCCATTCAAATAGTAGCCTGGTAACTATTGTTGTAGGCGAATTCCGCTAAGCATAAATATCAGCACCAGCTCCCTTTGAAGTCTAAGGCGCAAGCCCGTAACATGTCTTCTAGTACTTGGTTCACCCTTTCTGTTTGTCCGTCAGTCTGAGGGTGGAAGGCAGTACTGAACAATAGCTTTGTGCCAAGAGCCTTCTGAACACATTCCCAAAAATGTGAAATAAAGCGACCATCTATGTCAGAAATGATGATCTTAGGAATCCCATGTAATCTAATAATTTCCTTGACATATAATTGAGCCAGTTGCTCAATTGAATAAGTCATCTTGATTGCTAGGAAATGAGCGGATTTTGTTAATCTATCCACGATTACCCATATAGCATCATAGCTGTTTGTTGTCTTAGGTAATCCTGAGATAAAGTCCATAGAGATATCTTCCTATTTCCACTCTAGAATTTGGACTGGCTGCAGTAATCCTCCAGGCCTCTGGTGTTCTGCTATAACCCTCTGACAGGTCAGGCAAGTACTGAAGTACTGAGCCACATCTCTTTTCATACCGGACCACCAGAATTTCTTTTTCAGATCTTGGTACATTTTGGTGGATCCCGGATGCATTGCATAGGGTGTTGCATGGGCTTCTTCTAATATCTTCGTTCGCAACTCTGGGTCGTCGGGAATACATAAACGATCCTTGAGGTATAATATTCCACTGTTAGCGATGCGGAATCCATCATTTTTTCCCTCTAGGACTTCTTGCCTTATCCTCTGGATGCTTGGGTCACGAGTTTGCTTCCCCAATATATCATCAAACAGCGTCGGTGTTATAGTCAGGGTAGAGAGTTGTCCGATCACATCTTCGGCCCCGTAGTACCAATCTCCCCTGGGTTCCTCGATGAACTCGAATATCGGTTCAGCTTCTGGTCGGAAAACTACTTTTCTTTTACGACACTCGATCGAAGTGCTATACTTTCTCATGAAATCCATGCCCAATATACTATCATAATCCTGCATGTCAAGCACTATCAGATCACAGTAGAGTTCTCTGTCTACGATTCTGATGGGCGTGGCCCGCAACATATGAGTAGATGGCATTACTTCTCCCGAAGGCAGGGTTGTTAAGAATTTTCCATTTAAGGCTTGAGGTGGTATCTCTAACTTCTCCATGAAGGGTGTAGAGACAAACGAGTGTGTCGCCCCAGTATCAAATAACACATTAGCATACTGACTGAAAATAGGCAGCTGACCTGTGACAACTGTAGAGGCACTCGCCACATCATCCTTGGTAAGAGAGAAAACCCTAGCGTTCGTCATAGCTGGCGGGGATTCCAGTCTCCCATGACTAATCAGAGTTCCTTCAATGGAAGCTTGCATCTGGTGTAGCTGTGAGGGGCACTCCTGTTCTGGTTATACTACTGGGATGGTGTCTTGGACTGGGCAGGGCAGTCCCTGGCCATATGTCCTTCCCGTCCGCAATTGTAACACTTTCTTGTACCCTTGTGGCATACTCCGGAATGCTGCTTCCCACAAATGGTATACTGAGGGTATTTAGGTTGCTTATTTGCTGGTCCCCCTTTAGTGTTGTTCCATTGCTTCCTTTTTCCATTAGAATTTCCTTTCCAGCTTGTTTTGGTACCTTGAGGTTTCTGTCCACCTGTCTGTGCCTAATTCTTACTCTCATTCATCGCCTTCTGATAATGTTCGGTGATCAGGGCACTGCTGATCAGTTCTTCTGTAGTCTGCGGTCTATTAATTCCGCTGGCCACATTCAAAGCTATCTCAGGTCGGAGCATTTTCAGCATCAGTCTGACCCTTTCTCTTTCTGTGCTGACCAACTCTGGGCAGAGGCATGCGAGACGGTTGAAGCGCTTCACTGCTTCGTTAACTGATAAGTCACCTTGCCGGAACTCGGTGAACTCGTCGTAATGCCGGTTTGTTACTTGCATATGGAATAATTCCTCGAAGAACTGTGCTTTGAAGTCCGTCCAGTTCATCTGATTAACTTGTCTCTTGACCTTAACACTTTCCCACCACATTCTTACGTCTCCAGAGAAGCAAAATGATACGCACTTGATCTTTTCTAATATAGGTCAGTCCAGCAGTTCCACTATACTTTCCACTGTCTTGAACCAGGCCTGGGCATCCCATGGTTCACAAGTACCCGAGAAGTTCTCTAGCTTCAGCCTTAGCCACTGTATTAAGTAGGTCTTCTGTCGGACCATTGGGACAGGTACTACTGGTGGTACTGGTGCAGCTATTGGTATGACGGGCACTGCATTCTGATTTGCTGGTGGGGTGACAGGATTTCCTTGCTGACCCATCAAAGCAGTGATCACTTGTTGTTGTTCCGTGATCTGACGCTGGAGGTCTGTAACCACTTGAGTCAGATCTGGTGGAGTCACTGTCTCCTAGGTCCTATTACCGCGTCTTCTAGCCATATCTATTTCCATAAATAACAATAAGGCTAGCATAAGTCTAGAGTTATCCCTACTTATATTAGTGCACATTTAACATCGCTTATCATACATAAGGAAATCCATATCAGTCATACTTAGGTTCATGGATACTAAAAACATTTCTTATCATGCATAACTAGAATAGAGTAAGTGCAGGAAGTCTTACTTGGAGCGGCAGGATGGAGGCTTGATGTGTGTGTAGCGGGAAGGCTAACATGGCTCTGATGCCAACTTGTAATGCCGCCCCTCCTGCTAGTAGGGCGGGGTTACTCACTTGCAAGGGGAACATACATGCATATTAAAATTTCTTTTCTAAAGTAAAACAGCGGAAGAACTTATTATGAAATCATGAAATCATGCGGAACATTAACATAAATAAACTTAGTTCATGTCAACATAAAATAACATAAGCAGGTCTTTTTCTTTTTATTAGCCGAGCCACCACCACACACATCTCTTGCCTCTCCTGCGGCTCCCCTAATTTATCCATTCTTTGCCATTATCTGCGGTACAAGGAAAGTATGCTATAAGCACATAGGCTTAGTAAGATCCTTTCCTACTCACAAAAACGTATTTCATATCATAATCACATAAGCATAGAACAATGGAGACATAATCATCTAAACATCATATCATGTAAACATAGCATCATAACATATCATCTCATAAAGAACATCATGCTAAATCATAAGAGCATCATGTCATATAAATTATAAGAGCATATCATATCATAAATAAATATCATGATGTATCATATCATAAATAAAAGAGCATCATGTCATAGAAATCATAAGAGCATATCATATCATAAAGAAATATCATGATGTATCATATCATAAACAAAAGAGCATCATGTCATATAAATCATAAGAGCATATCATATCATAAAGAAATATCATGCAAGATGTCTTTTAAAACATGTATCATGTCATGTGCAAAATGTCTTAAAACATATCATATAGTACTTGAACATAAAATCATCATGAGGGTCCGGCTTGTACCACATACATACATAAATGCACTCAATCCCTAGGACAGGGTAGCTAGCCCCGAACCTACTAGGGAACTAGGTCCGTACTACGATCGTCGACCTAGGGGCATAGTAAGGAGCCCATCCCTTTTTACTAGACCCGTTCATAGTCCGTCGGCCTAGGGGCACTTATAGAGCCCACCCTTGGTACAAGTCATACAAAGTAAAATAACATGTCATAGTTACTTATCATATCATGAAGAGTGCTCTTACCCCCACTTCACAGGGAAGCAACTCTTAGGCCTTTACTTATCTTATCATAAAGAGTGCTCTTAGTCCCACTTAATAGGGAAGCAACTCTTAGGCCTTTACTTATCTTTTCATAAAGCATGCATACTTGAGCATATAGCACATCATAAGAGTCATCATAATGCATGATTCATAGGCATACATAAAGGAGCATATTACTTGTCATTTCATAAAGCATGCATACTTGAGCGTAAATCACATCATAAGAGTCATTATCATGCATGGTTCACAAGCATACATAAATGAGCATATTACTTGTCATATCATAAAGCATGCATACTTGAGCATAAAACACATCATGAGAGTCATTATCATGCATGGTTCATAAGCATAGATAAATGAGCATATAATGCATCATAGGAAACATAATCATGCATGGAAAACCTTAACTAGCATTTCTTCATTCATATCGTAGCATGTGAGACACATAGTGAAATCATAATTGGGTCTCTAACCCTACTTCCATATACTGGCAGAAAGTTACCATGCTTAGTTCTAGGTTATAATCAACATAAAAGCATGTGAACCCTAAACCAATTTCATATCATAAATCATTAAGAACATAATGATCATATTTAGTTTAGGTTCTAAGCTCCCTAGGTTCTTGGTCTTATTGTGGCAGAAAGTTACCATGCTTGGTTCTAGGTTATAAACAATATAAAAGCATGTGAACCTTAAACCAATTTCATATCATAAATCATTAAGAACATAATGAGCATATTTGGTTTAGGTTCTAAGCTCCCTAGGTTCTTGGTCTTGTTGTGGCCAAAAGTTACCATGCTTGGTTCTAGGTTATAAACAACATAAAAGCATGTGAACCCTAAATCAATTTCATATCATAAACCATTAAGAACATAATGAGCATATTTAGTTTAGGTTCTAAGCTCCCTAGGTCTTTTAACTTGGTTATGGCCGAAACTTAGGGGTATGAAACTAAGTTTAAAACAACATATAAGCATAAAATCAAGCTAACTTCATATCATATCATAAGGGAATTCATGAGCATGTTAGATTAAATTTTAAGCTTCTGTGGACCCTAAAATTAATCATGGCTGAAACATAAGAAGACATGTATCTAGATTTCAAGCAACATTAAAATATGATAACCCTAAGTTAGCTTTTATATCATGTCATAAGAAGAGTCATGAGCATGTTAGAATAAGTTTTAAGCTCTCCTAGGTCTTAATTCTCATCATGGCCGAAACCCTAAGGTGCAATACGTCAAGGTTCCAAACAACATTCAAGCATGAAACCCTAAGAAATCTTCCTATCTTTTCATAAGGAAAGTCATGAGCATGATAGCTTAATTTTTTAAACACTTCTAGGTCTTCATTTCTATCATGGCCGAAACCCTAATTCCCTAAGGTGGCATGTATTTAGGTTCCAATCAACATACAAGTGTGAAAACACTATGTACTCTTCATAACATATTAATAAGCAAGTCATGATCATGGTAGACTAAATTTTTAACCTCCCCTAGTCAATTACTTCTATCATGGCCGAATACTTCATGAGCATGAATTTAGGTTTAAGGCAATATACAAGCATAAAAAAACCAAACTAATCTCTTATCATAGGGTACATATCATAAGGACATAGTGAGCATGTTTAGTTTAGGTCTTAAGCCTTCCTAATCTTTTATTCACACTTTGGCCGAAAGTTCAAGAGCATGGATCTAAGATTTTAGATAAGCATACAAGCATAAGAAACATTAACTAACTCCTATACTAGGGTACATATCATAAGAACAAAGTGAACATGCTTAGTTAGGTCTTAAACTTCTCTAAATCTTTTATTCAAGTCTTGGCCGAAAGTTTAAGAACATGCATCTAAGTTTTAAGTAAGCATACAAGCATAAGATCATTAACTAACTTTCTATACTATGATACATGTCATAATATTATAGTTAGCATGCTTGGTTAGGTCTTAAACTTCTCTACATCTTCTATTCATGTCTTTGCAGAAAGTTCAAAAAGTGACCTTAAGTTTTTAAGCATTCTAACCTCATGGAAAACACATAAACAACTTGTACCACAGGTGAGGGGATACTTACATCCTCTTGCTTGTTTTTCCTAAGGAAGATGGTACCCTTGTGAAGTGGAAAAAGAAACTTCTCTTCCTAGTTCTCTATTTTCTTCTCTTGCTTGTAAGGAGTAGATCTTGAGGACTCCTTGTGAATTAGTTTTTCTTAGCAAGAAAAACCTTAGATTGGATTTTCGGAATTGAGAGAGGGAGAGGTTTAGGTCTCGGTGAAGGAGGAAGAAGGAGAAGAAAAATGGAGGAGGAAGAAGGAGGAATAATTAACCAACTTTCTTTCCCTTTTCTTCTCTTATTCCTATTTATTCCCAATGAGGATGAAAAGTGTCCCAATTCATCCCCTTGCCTTCTCTATCTTCTCACTCTCTTAATTCCCACAAAAATTAGAGAAAAAGAAGGAAGAAAGACAACTTGTCTTTGGCTTGCTTCTTTTCTTAAACAAGAGGAAGAGGAGGAAAGCTAGTTGCTTTTCTCTTGTTCCCTTACTTAATTATACTCTTACTTTTAACTACAATTTCCATTCTTTTCTATCCATATATCATTCATTATTCTAGTGGTTACCATACACCAATTTAACTTTATCATTTGTGGTAGGTTCAAGGTTCAAACCTCAACCTCTCTTTCTTTTTTATTACTTTTTAGTTATATTTCCATTTCCCTTTTATTCTAAAAGAAAAATACCCATAGGTATAGCTTACTATTTCTTGGGTGTTACAATGCATGATCCGGTAAACCTTGGAAAATTACCCCCAACCTGCAACGAGAGGTACATCTACCCTGCACGAGCAAGAATGAAGGAAAAAACTGAAGCATCAACCCTAAGAGGAAAGACAGTGCATCCATGGGATAATTCATAACAACGAAGGCAGTGAGAGCTAAAGACCTAAAACAAGCATTTCTTGGGAGGCAACCCAACGGTTTTTCTTTAATTAACTTTCAGTTCATGATTTTATTTTTTAAGCTGGTACGACTAAGTATTTTTTTTCTCTCTCTAAATCTTTATTTTTCAGGTTGTGCACGACTTTCATGAGCTGGCCATGATCATTTCATGGGTGTGGAAGCATCAGAGGAGTCATAGAGAGGAGAGACCCAGCCACTATACAAGCCAAGAAGTCAGTTGTCTGAACCTACACACGACTGTGTGATGATGGCAGAGAAAGAAATGCCATGGGTCATGTGAATTCTTACGATCGTGTGGCATTAGTAGAGTGGAAGATGAAGGAGGTCGTGTGAAGTCACCCGAGAGGAAGGAGGCAGGGGTCGTCTCGATTGACATGACCATGTGAAATCGGTAAAGGGTAGGCTGTGCATAACCTACACGGCCTAGCCCATTCACACGCTTTTTTGTAGGGCACGGGCATGCGGAACCCCACATGGTTGTGGCCACTGATTCTTCTCACTTCTTCATCCCTCTCTCACCCTTTTTCTCCCTAAAGCTCTCAAAGTGTCACCTTCCATCCTAACAACCCATTCCATTGAAGATTCGACCTTCTCATCATCCATAATGTCAAATCTCATTGAAGGAAACAATCGGCCTAGCATAGGAAAGGAGAAGATGGGTGTTTCAAATAAGGGGAATTCATGCTTCAAAGGTACATCTAACAACTTTGTCATTATTTTCTCTAGTGATGAACAAATGTATTGTTAAAGTGTATACTAAAAGTCTAGCTTTTGTATAAACAGTTATTTTGAAATAAGAATCACATTGGTCAAATGTCTACATTTATACTAAGTGTAGTTGTCCATTTAATTTATATTATAGATAACATGGTGTGAGGAGACACACAGAAGTTCATGTTATTAGTTCCTTATAAATTATAAATAGTAGTTCACAACCAAGATGGAATGGGCCAAACCATTGGAGTGGTTGTAGTGTAATTTGGTATTAGTTTATCTTGACTATAAAATTACACTAGTACACTATGAGTGTATTGAGCAGGACCATTAGAGGTAGTTTCTTTTTATACTGACTACATAAAAGAACAAAACCTCTGTTATTATGGAAGTGCGTACTCTTAATCATGATATAATAACAAACACATATACTTAATATTTATTTCTTTAATTTATCAGAGGATTCGATTTGGTTCGTTAAATCAATAGACCCGATAAGTTGGGAAATGATATTATTTATATGGTGTGTTGTTGATTATAGAATGAAACTGTATCCTAGTAATCTAGGTTGATAATATCCCCTTGAGGAGCTCATAAGGATTGTCATGTAAACCCTGCAGGTAGACTTAGTCCGACATGACAATAAGGTTGAGTGGTACTACTCTTAGAGCAAGATATTAATTAAGTGAGTTGTTAGTAACTCATTTAATTAGTGGGCATACGATATCTTAAACACTGGGAGACTAATACACTCATGATAAAAAAGAGCTCATATTATAATATGGGATTGGTCCGGTAGTGCAATAATAACTCTTTAGTGGCATAAGTTATTATTGATGAACTTGAGTTGGGTGTTCAGGGTGAACACGGGAAGCTCAAGCTCATCGGGGGACCAAAATCAATTCCTCCTCTTGGTCCCTGTTGTAGCCTCTTATTTATAAAGTCTTATATCCACTTATAGCCAAGGTTCTTACCCATCTCATTGTGGCCGACTAAGCCAAGCTTGGAGCCCAAGCTAGGGCCGGCCAAGCCAAAAGATGAAACAAAGTTTATGACCGGCCAAGCTTGGAGCCCAAGCAAGGTGGCCGGCCACATTAAAATAAAAGGGTGTTTTAATTTTTTAAAATCTTTCCTTTTGTGGAAGCCATGGTCTTAAAAGAGAGTTTTAAAATTTTAAAATCTTTCCTTTTATAGCTTTCTACAAATGATTAAGAGAAAGGTAAAAGGAAGATTTTAATTTTTGATAAAACTTTCCTTTTTTGTAACTATCCACATGTTTTAAAAGAGAGATTTTAATTTATAAAATTTTCCTTTTATAACCAATAAGGGATTTAAAAGAGAAATTTTTTATTAAAAATTTCTTACCAAAAACAAATAAGGAATTTTAATTTTATATTTAATACTTTCCTTGTTTGGAGCACAAGTAGGTGGTCGGCCATGACAAGTATAAAAGGAAGTTTTAATTTTTTGTTTTAAAACTTTTCTTTTTAGTCATTGGCAAGGAATATAAGGAAATTTTAATTATGTTTAAAACTTTCCTTTTTTGCCAAGACCAAGGATTATAAAAGAGATGGAGGGGTGCCTCATGAGATAACACATCTTCTATTCCTCTCTTCTAATCCTTGGTGGTCGGCCCTTGTCCTTCTCTCTTCTCCTTTTGTTTTCTTCCTTGGAGGTCGGCGGCATCAATTGTAGTAATCTCTTGGTGGTCGGTTGCTTGAAGGAGAAGAAGAAGAGAAGGAAGCTCTCTTGTCTAGCATCCCTTGGAGGTTAGTTGGTGGCCGGATCTTGGAAGCCTTGGAAGAAGCTTGAGTGGATTTCATCTTGGAAGATCGCCGCCCACACGACGTCCAAGAGAAGGAGGGGAATACAACAGAAGATCAAGAGGTCTATAGGCTATAAAAGGTATAATTAGTTATTAGTTTCCGTATCATAACTATTTTATCTTTTGTATAGATCTTGAAAAATCAAACACAAGAGGTATCGATTTTAAGTTATCATTTTTTGTTATCGATTTTATTTATCAATTTCATGTTTTGATAATGTGTTTCTATTGAGGTCTCTATAGTTAAACCTAGTTTACTGTAAGAAGTTAAATATCTGATTTTTTGAAAGGCTTTGTCTAGGAAGTAGTGGATGATCCCATACCCAAGAAGGCCTAGTTGTAACACCCGTAAGGTCCCTAGTAATTTTATATGAATTTTCCCATGATTAGAATATGCTTTATGTAAATTTTTTTTAAAATAAATAAAAGAAAATAGAACCAAAAAGAGGCATGACAAAGGTTTGAACCTTGGACCTATTAGTAAGTGGTTCTATGTGATAACCAGTAGCCCCAGCAAGGGTGTGCTTTTAGAAAGGAAAGGGACATGGTAGTTAAGGGTAAGGAAAGAGAAGGCCCCCTTCACTAAGAAGGAAAAGTTTAAGTTTTCTTCTTCTTCTTTCAATGAGAAGTTGGTTTTGCCTTCTTCCTTCATGGAGAATAAAAGGGAAAAAGGGAATGAAAACTTTATTTTTGCTTCCCTTTTCCTCCTCCTTCCTTCTTCCACCGAAAATCTAAGCCCTCTCCTCACCATTGCCGAAACCAAGCAAAAGGACTCCTTCCTAGGAAAACTTTTCAAGCAAGTGTATTTTTCTTAGCAAAACAAGCAAGAGGATGTAAGTATTCCCCTCACCTGCAGTACAAGTGGTTTCTGTTTGTCTCTATGCTTAAAGGTTTCTTGAAAACTAGGGTTTTACTTTACAAGTTTCGGCCAAGACAAGGTTGAGAGGTCATCTATGGCTGCTAAAAGTTTTTATAGTTCATGTTGAAACAAAACTTGGAACCACACCTCCTTTAGGTTTCGGCCAAGTAAGAAAAAAAAGGGTTAAAGGAAATGTAGAAACCTAACTATGCTTGTTTATGATTTCTCATGATATGTGAACCCCTATATGATGTTAGTTTAATGATCCCATGCTTAGGTTGCATAAAAAGTTAGACCCATGCTTCTAGGGTTTCAGCCAAGTAAGAATAAAAAGATTAGAGGAAATTTAAGAACTTAACAATGCTTGTTTATGATTTCTCATGATATGTAACCCACTATATGATGTTGGTTTAAAGTTTCCATGCTTTAGGTTGCTTAAAAACCTAGATTCATGACATTAGGGTTTCGGCCATGTAAGAATAAAAGGATTAGAGGAAGTTTAAGAACTTAACAATGCTTGTTTATGATTTCTCATGATATGTAACCCACTACATGATGTTGGTTTAAAGTTTCCATGCTTTAGGTTGCTTAAAAACCTAGATTCATGACATTAGGGTTTCAGCCAAGTAAGAATAAAAGGATTAGAGGAAGTTTAAGAACTTAATAATGCTTGATGATTTCTCATGATATGTAACCCACTATATGATGTTGGTTTAAAGTTTCCATGCTTTAGTTGCTTAAAAACCTAAATTCATGACATTAGGCTTTTGGCCAAGTAAGAATAAAAGGATTAGAGGAAGTTTAAGAACTTAACAATGCTTGTTTATGATTTCTCATGATATTTAACCCACTATATGATGTTGGTTTAAAGTTTCCATGCTTTAGGTTGCTTAAAAACCTAGATTCATGACATTAGGGTTTCGGCCAAGTAAGAATAAAGAGATTAGAGGAAGTTAAAGAACTTAACAATGCTTGTTTATGATTTCCTCATGATATGTAACACACTATATGATGTTGGTTTAAAGTTTCCATGCTTTAGGTTGCTTAAAAACCTAGAAACATGCTTATAGGTTTCGGACAAGGCTTGAACATTAGGGTTAGTACCTTAATTATGCTTACTAAGAACCTCATTTGCTATGCTATGTATGTTGTAAGAATTTCATGTTTTAAGTTGTTAAAAGAAGCTAGAATTATGCCTACATGTTTCGGCCAAGATAAGGAATTAGGTTAAGGAGCTACCTAGGGGTTTCCAAATGCTCTCACATGTTATGTTAAGTATTATGAGAACTTAGGATAGTGATTTCATGTTTTTATGTTGCTTGGAAACCTAGGATTCATGCTTATATGTTTCAGCCAAGTGATGATTTAGGGTTTGTAGGAAGTGCAAAACCCCAACCATGCATGATAAAGACTCTTTATGATATGATATGAATTCTATGCCACCATGTTACTAGATATGTGCACTTATGCCATCATGTTATGCTATGCTATCTTATATGTGCACTTATGTCATCATGCTATGTTTTCTCTATGATATACCATATGTTATGTACATGTTATGCCATCAAGTTATGCTTATTGCAAGGCTTATGTATGATGAAAAGCCTAAGAGATGCTTCCCTTAGGTTGGGATTAAGAGCACTCTTCATGATATGAAAAGAACAAGATATGCCATGTGATGACAAGAAACATGATATGTTATGATATGATAAGAAGCATGTATGCTATTTTACTTTTGTATGGCTTGTACTGGGGATGAGCTCCTAAGTTGCCCATAGGTTGATGGTCAATGAAACGGGCCTAGTAAGGGATGAGCTCCTAAGTGCCCCTAGGTCGATGGTCAAGGAAACGGGCCTAGTTCCTAGTAGGTTCAAGATTAGCTACCTTGGATCTATTTAATTCATGTATGTGGTACAAAGTCGGGCCCTCATGTTAAGATTATGTTTAAGTACTTATATGATATATATGTTTTTAAAAGGGCATCTTGCATACACTCATTTCATGCTATATGATACATGTTTTTAAAGAACATCTTGCATACACTTATTTCATGTCCTATGATTCCCTTTATGCTTTAGAAAGATGTTTCTTCTAAGATATGTCTATGATGCCTAGATGAACATGCTATTACCTTACGCTTATGCTCTCACATGTGATGCTATGATTTGACTAAATGTGTATGACACTACTTTATGTTAGCATGTAAATATTCAATCTAGATGTTGGATAAATGAATATGTCACTACTATATGTTTAATTCATGATTCATGATTTTTGTGAGTAGGAAAAGATCTTACTAAGCCTATGTGCTTATAGTTCAGTTTTCCTTGTACTGCAGAGAAGGGAAAAGAATGGCTAAACTAAAGGGAGCAGCAGGAAGGGCAAAGATATGTGTGGAGGTGGCATGGTGGATGAAGATATGTTGTGTGTGTCAAAAATTTTATATGTCTTAATTTATGCATGCGAACTATTCTATGTTTTCTACCTTAGGTTTTTGATGATATCTACAATAGAATAACTTGAATCTATTTGGATACTTATGTTCCCTCTTGTTCCATGTTTAGTATGCTCCATACCCTAGTAAAAATATCTTGTGTCATGTTTAAGTAGTAGGTGCCAAATCAAGTTATATGCATGAATGCTAGTATGTTCACATGATATGTCTAAAAGATTATCATGTTAGAATGTTCAATATGTTAAATTATTATATTGTTCACATGTCATGTTCAGTTAATATGCATATGAAGAAATTAAATCAAATGTGTCTTCCGCTGCCATGACTTCATATGTATATGTATGTACGTATGTTCTAGTAACCCCGCCCCTACCTAAGTAGTAGAAGGGCGGGCGTTACACTAGTGCCTCACCATGTTTAACCTGGAAGCCGATCTTTGAAATAGATATTTGATAACTTCTGTAATATGGTTTAACTTAGGAAGATCACATCGGTTAGACTTGGAGTAAAAATATTAAGTATCGTTTCCAATCCAAGTTTAGCTTCTGAAGGACAATTTGGATTAATAATGTTAAGCATCGTTTGCAATCCAAATTTAACTTCAGTAGAGCACAAGGGTAGCTAGGATAGTTCTATGCTTGTACAAATTTTTATACAGGGGAACTAGGATGGTATTCTGATAAAGAAACCTTGTAAATGGATCGCCTTGAAATTCATCTTGGGGAAGGGTATTGACGCCACACTCAAGCAAGATGAGAAGGTGAGTGATAAGTCATGGAGTTTTGATCGCCACAAGTTACCTTGATAAGATCGAAATTAGTTCTTTGCCTAAGAACAAGAAGGAAGCTCTCACAAAAGAGAAACTCAAATTTTCATTCAAACTTACATGATTTGTCATACAAGAGTTCTCCTATTTAACATCCCTTAAGATCCACTATGCACTAATTATGCAATAAATATCATGCTTGCATGCATGGGTTTTATTATCCACTAATGCAACCACTAATCCCTAATACAAGCTTAATGCAACCATGCATGCATGGTATTTGTTATACTAGCTTAGGAACTCTCAAAAATGCATTAAAAACCCACAAAGCACATCAAAAGTCACTTTAGAAAAACCCTCCCATGCATGCACACAAAAATGGTCATCATGTTGGTCCAATTTCACTTTCAAATTGAAGGAATGTGATCCACTTAGTTGTTGCCTCCATTGTGCATTGATCCTCCTTTTCCTTGAGCCTCATTATTAAGCCTTCCAAAGCATGCTTCATTCTCTTAGTCTTGGACCTTGTCATGGGTCCCCCAATTCCCTTCAATGCCTCTTCTTGGCTCACATCATTCCCTCCTTCTTTAGGTGAATTCGTCCTCGAATTTAGGTCTTCATCTCCTACATCAAAAGGACTCAAATCATCCACATTAAATGTTGCACTAACACCATACTCACCGGGCAAATCAATTTTGTAAGCATTATCATTAATTCTTTCCAACACTTGGAATGGTCCATCTCCTCTTGGTTGAAGCTTTGATTTCCTTTGGGTAGGAAACCGTTCCTTCCTCATATGAACCCACACCCAATCACCGGGTTCAAGGACCACTCTTTTTCTCCCTTTATTGGCTCGATTTGCATATTGTTCCATTTTCTCCTCAATTTGAGCTTTAACTTGCTCATGAAGCTTCTTCACATATTCTGCCTTTGTTTTGCCATCCTTGTGAACTAAAGAAGAAGTGTTAGGTAAAGGAAGCAAATCAAGAGGTGTTAGTGGATTGAACCCATAAACAATCTCAAAAGGAGAAAATTGAGTAGTAGAATGGACCACCCAATTATAAGCAAATTCAACATGAGGTAAACATTCTTCCCAAGACTTAATGTTCTTCTTAATAATTGCTCTAAGAAGAGTAGAAAGTGTCATATTTACCACCTCAGTCTGGCCGTCAATTTGTGGGTGGCATGTGGTGGAGAAAAGAAGCTTTGTTCCCAGCTTGTTCCATAAGGTCCTCCAAAAATAGATTAAAAATTTAGTGTCATGATCTGAAACAATGCTCCTAGGCATGCCATGAAGTCTTACCACCTCTTTGAAAAACAAATCTGCCACATGAGTTGCATCATCCACCTTGTGGCAAGGTATGAAGTGTGTCATCTTGGAGAATCTATCAACTACCACAAAAATGGAGTCCTTACCTTTTTGAGTACGTGGTAGCCCTAAAACAAAATCTATAGACAAGTCAGTCCAAGGAAAATTAGGAATAGGTAAAGGCGTGTAAAGTCCATGAGGTAATGTCTTAGATTTTGCTTTTCTACACACAATGCACCGTGCACAAAATTTATGCACATCGTGTTTCATGTGTGGCCAATGAAAATGTTCAAGCAGCATTTCTAAGGTCTTTTGAACCCCAAAGTGTCCCATTAAACCCCCCTCATGTGCTTCCCTAACTAGCAATTTACGCATCGATCCTCTAGGCACACAAAGTCTGTTATTCTTAAACAAGTAGTTGTCATGCCTAACAAACCCATTTTGTGATTTCTTTTCACATGCAGCATATAATTGGGAAAACTCATTATCATGTACATACAATTCCTTAATATGTTCAAAGCCAAGCAATTTAGTTTCAAGTGTAGCTAACAAATTATACCTTCTTGAAAGTGCATCTGCTACAACATTTACCTTTCCTTGCTTATGCTTAATCACATAAGGAAATTGTTCAAGAAATTCGACCCATTTGGCATGCCTTTTGTTGAGCTTCCCTTGCCCTTTCAAATACTTCAAAGATTCATGATCACTATGAATGATAAATTCTTTAGGCAAAAGATAATGCTGCTATGTTTGCAATGCTCTAACAAGGGCATACAATTCTATGTCATAAGTGGAATAGTTGAGGGTGGCACCACTTAATTTCTCACTAAAATATGCAATGGGATGACCATCTTGAAGTAAAACATCCCCAATACCCACATGAGATGCATCACATTCAATTTCAAATGATTTGGAAAAATCAGGTAAAACAAGAATGGGTGCATGTGTGAGTTTATCCTTAAGTGTTTGAAATGCATTTTCTTGATTCTCTCCCCATTTAAAACTATATTTTTCTTAACAATTTCATTTAGGGGTGCTGCCACTGTGCTGAAATCCTTCACAAACCTCCTATAGAAACTTGCCAACCCATGGAAGCCCTTAACCTCACTCACAGTTTTAGGAGTTGACCAATCTCTAATGGCCTTAACTTTCCCTTCATCAACCTGCACTCCTTTAGAACTTATGAAAAAACCAAGAAAAACCACATGATTAGTGCAAAAAGAACACTTTTCCAAGTTAGCATATAGTTTTCCTTTCTAAGGACATGCAAGACAGATTGGAGATGTGCAATATGCTCAACAAAACTCTTGGAATATACCAAAATATCATCGAAGTATACTACCACAAATTTTTCAAGAAATTCTCATAAGACATGGTTCATAAGCCTCATAAAAGTGCTTGGTGCATTAGTTAACCCAAAAGGCATTACCAACCACTCATACAATCCATATTTGGTTTTGAAAACTGTTTTCCATTCATCCTCTTCCCTTATCCTAATTTGATGGTACCCACTTTTTAAATCAATTTTAGAAAAGAAGCAAGCACCATGCAATTCATCAAGCAAATCATCAAGTCTAGGGATTGGATGTCTATATCGAATTGTGATGTTGTTGATGGCTCTACAGTCAGTGCACATCCTCCATGTTCCATCCTTTTTAGGCACCAAAATTATGGGTATAGCACAAGGACTTAAACTTTCTCTAACCCATCCTTTTTGCAATAACTCCTCCACTTGATTTTGTATCTCCTTTGTTTCTTGAGGGTTGCTCCTATAAGCTGGCCTATTGGGCAGAGAAGCGTCAGGAATAAGGTCTATTTGGTGTTCAATTCCCCTAATTGGTGGCAATCCTTGGGAAACACATCTTCAAAATCTTGCAAAATAACAACAACTTCACTAGGCAAAGAGTTAGTATTAGATTCCAAGCAAGTTTCCTTGCACAAAAGAAGAAATATTGGTTGCCTTGTCAAATAAGCTTTCTTCACCTCACTTACTCTTGTAAACAAATTTCCTATTTTTCTCTCTTTCTTTTCCTCATTCTTTCTTTTCTTTTGAATTTTGTCCTCAAAATCAAGTATTTTCTTTTGCACACACTCTTTCTTTTTCTTATGCTCTCGCTCTTCTTTTTCTCCTTTCTCTCTCATTTTTATTTGATCCTCACAAACTCCCTAGGTGATAATGGTACAAGTGTAACTTTGCGAGAATTGTGGACAAAAGAGAACTTGTTGGAGAATCCATCATGGTGAGCTCGCCTATCAAACTGCCAAGGTCTTCCAATAAGAATGTGGCTTGCCTCCATAGGCACAATATCACATAGAACTTGATCTTCATATTTTCCAATGGAGAAATTAATCAACACTTGCTAGTTCACTACCAATTCACCACTATTACTTAGCCATTGGAGTTTATATGGTCTTGCATGTGGTGTAGTCTTGAGGTTGAGTTTGGTGGCCAACCTAGTGCTTGCCACATTGGTGCAACTTCCACCATCAATGATCATAGAGCATGTCTTTCCTTGAATAAGGCAGCGGGTATGAAAAATATTTTCTCTTTGGTCCTCCTCATGCTCCTTGACTTGGCTTCCCAATAATCTCCTAACCACCAAGAGATCTCCATCTTGCGCATAGGCTGCACCATCATTTTCTTCATCGCTTGAGGAAGAGGAATGAGAATAAATTTCTTCACTAGAGATACTCCCATTATCCCTCACCACCATAGTCTTCTTATTTGGGCATTCGGATGCAATATGACCTTTTCCCAAACACCTAAAACACTTGATATCCCTACTCTTAGAAGTGGAAGAAGAGGTTGTAGGAATAGGCTTCTTAATGCTTGCTTCCTCCTTAGAATTTGAAGAAGAACCCTCCTTCTTTGGCTTGTCCTTCCAACTTGAAGAGTAGTTTGGAGAAGATGATTTCTTCATAACGCCCTTTCTCTTTAATTGTTGCTCTATTTTCATTGCTTGATGCACTAAGTCGTCAAGCTCCACATAATGTTGTAACTCCACAATGTCTCTAATGTCTTGGTTTAGGCCATGGAGAAACCGAGCCATGGTAGCTTCCCTATCTTCCACAATATTGGCCCTAATCAAAGCCACCTCCATCTCCTTGTAGTAATCATCCACACTCCTACTCCCTTGGGTGAGTCTTTGAAATTTGTTGTGCAATTCCCTATGGTAGTGGGAAGGCACAAATCTCCTTCTCATCAAAGTCTTCATTTCGTCCCAAGTGTTGATAGGATGCTCTCCATACCTTCTTCTCTCCTTTTACAATTAATCCCACCAAATTAAGGCATAATCGGTGAACTCAAGGGCAGACACCTTTACTTTCTTTGCATCATTGTAATTGTGGCATGAGAAAATTTGTTCTATTTTCATCTCCCATGCAAGATATGTTTCAGGATCATTCCTCCCTTGGAAGGAAGGTATCTGGACTTTCACACCTCCTAGATCATCTTCTCGTCTATGGTCTCTACCTCCTCTTTCACGTCTTCTTCCCCCTTCATGCCTCCTTCTTTCTCTTGGTGAATCATAGAATGGTTCACTTTGATGAAATTCTTCATGATTAGAATTGCCCCCACGGTTCGAAACTTTTTCTCCTTCAAGTCGGTCCATCCTTTCATGTATTTCTTCAAGTTGTCTTTGAAGTATTCTCTCAAATTGTTGAGTAAGTGCCTCCATTTGAAGCCTATTAAGATCTCGCTTAGGGGAATTAGGTGATTTTTCCCCACTCATGCTTGCAACAAAAGAAGATGACAAGGAAAATTACAAAAGAAATGTTAAACGTACCTCACCACTCTACTCACGTGGTTGCACTAAGATTTATCCACTCAGCTTCCTTTATAAGCTCTTAAGGAAAGAACCTTATCAATGTCTTTCTCAAGACAGCAAGTAGACAATCAAGTGAACAAGAAACCAACAAGAGAAATATGAGTAGAACAAGAGAAATAAACGGATAAAATGAGAAATTCAACAATGATCAAGAGCAATGAAAGGAATATCTTTTGAATTCAGATTTCACAAAGAAAGAATATTGAGTCCTTTCAATTCACAAATCCTCCTCTTTTTTTATATATTATTTTTATTTTTTTTTTTCAATCAGAAACCAATGACTAATGATTCCTTTTTTTTCTTTTTTTTTTCGAATTTTCCTTTTTTTTTTTTAAAAGTTGAGGATCCAAATAGTGAATAGAAATTTGCGACAGATAGGGATGGAGAGACCAACAAAGATGGACAAGAACAAAGATGAAAACAAAACACAAACCTGAAAATCAAGGAGCCAAGGCTCTGATACCAAATGATAAAGAAACCTTGTAAATGGATCGCCTTGAAATTCATCTTGGGGAAGGGTATTGACGCCACACTCAAGCAAGATGAGAAGGTGAGTGATAAGTCATGGAGTTTTGATCGCCACAAGTTGCCTTGATAAGATCGAAATTAGTTCTTTGCCTAAGAACAAGAAGGAAGTTCTCACAAAAGAGAAACTCAAATTTTCATTCAAACTTACATGATTTGTCATACAAGAGTTCTCCTATTTAACATCCCTTAAGATCCACTATGCACTAATTATGCAATAAATATCATGCTTGCATGCATGGGTTTTATTATCCACTAATGCAACCACTAATCCCTAATACTAGCTTAATGCAACCATGCATGCATGGTATTTGTTATACTAGCTTAGGAACTCTCAAAAATGCATTAAAACCCCACAAAGGACATCAAAAGTCACTTTAGAAACCCCCGCCCCCATGCATGCACACGAAAATGGTCCTCATGTTGGTCCAATTTCACTTTCAAATTGAAGGAATGTGATCCACTTAGTTGTTGACTCCATTGTGCATTGATCCTCCTTTTCCTTGAGCCTCATTATTAAGCCTTCCAAAGCTTGCTTCATTCTCTTAGTCTTGGACCTTGTCATGGGTCCTCCAATTCCCTTCAATGCCTCTTCTTGGCTCACATCATATTCCAAGTAGCAACCAACATGTATCATTATAATTCGTTATCTAAATGTTTCATTTTGAGCACTAGATTTATGGACCAAGAGACCTTAGATGTGTTAGGATTTAGAGATGATGTTGATTGGCTACTTGAAAGAATAGGGTGGACTTATTTAATGAATATGAAGTACCCAACTTACCCTAGAATTGTTTTATAATTTTTAAGCTCAATCACTGTTGATAATATTCAAGGAGCAGGAAAATTGAAATTTTTTTGTTTAATGTTGATTATGAATGGACCATTAGCGACTTTAATGCATGTTATGATTTGCCTAGGGATGGAATGTAAAATACCGGGAAAATGAAAAATAATGATAAGGGAATTTTTTGAAATTTCTGGGAATTTTTCTGAAATTTTTCGTAGCTCGTATGGACGAGTTTATGGGGATAAAAACAGGGTCCCGGGAAGGCTTGTTTAGGCTACCCCATTTAAGCTAGGAAATGTTTATATTTATATTTCCTTTTTCTTTTATTTTCTTTATTTTCTTCGTTTCTTTTCTTTCTCAGCCGAAGCTCTCGCACCCGAAGCCATCTCCCCTTACCCTAACCAGCGCCGAGCGGTTTCCTCGCGATTAAAGTCGTGATCGAGGGTTTGTTCCCTTCTCTTCTCCTCTGCTCTGCCGCCCCCAATCGCCCTGTGCCCTAGCCGAGCCATCCTCCGCCCGATTCTCCTCTTCATCTTCACACGCGCCGGCGACACACAAGCCACCGCCGGTAGGCCGCCTCCCTTGTGGGAGATTTTCCCCTTGGTGCCGGCCCTTTCTTCTCCTCTTCGTTGCGTTGCTGCCCTCATGCACAGGAGACCATCTCCTCTTTCGACCAGCCGCATGCCCTAGATCTTTGCCGCCGGCCGAGCCTTCTTCCCGCACGAAACCAGGCGATCGCGTGCCTCCTCCTCTGTACTCGTGCCTAGCTAGTCACCGGCGCCCGTCACCCCTTGCCGTGGAGATCCCAACGCCGCCGCGGCTACCATTGCCCTAGTTCTTTACTGCCGGGCAGGGCCCCCTTCTGATCTGCCCTAGATCTGTCGAAGCCCTCCAAGTCGTGCCTTAGACCTCTCTATCGGGTCATCCTTCTTCGTCATTAGATGCCGGCAGGAAGAAAGCTACCGACACAAGTTTAGGGTAAACATTGATTTAGTCTTATTTAGTTGAGGAATTCACTGTGAATTTAGGCATTTAAACTATGCTAGGTGCCTGATTTTAGGAATGTTGATCTGTTGGGCAGCGACATGACCTAATGTCACCACCCAGCATTTGATCGGATCTGCTGCCATCGTTGAAAAGAGGAAAATTAGGTAAAGATCCTTGTTGACTTTAATAATTGATGTGTGAATTAGGTTTATGTGTATGTGTTGATTTAAAGTTTTACCCTAATTAGGGTTAGAGATTTTATTTAGCTATTTATGAGAATTATAGCTAAATAAAATATATTTAAATTGGTAATATAGGACTTTGACGCGAGACGAGTATCTTGACGTCGGATTGGACCTTTTCGATCAGAGGCGAGTACTTCTGACTTTATGTCGTTTGATATGCATAGTAGTGAATTTTACAAATTGTAATAATTATGTTTCTTATCTGTTTCAGTTAGTCACTACCTGATACTTGTTACATGCTTGGTTGATACTTGTTTTGCATCTCATGTTATTCCTTACCTCCTTATACATGCTTATAGGGGGTAGTGATATACCATGCTTCACCATGTTCAGGACCTAGGTTTTATATCTTATCTTATCTGTGTACCTTTGATTTGATTCATTGACCTAAGGTGCACCTTCTATATACATATGGTTTAGCTCAGGATATTTCCATGGTTAGTGTCATGCACCATTCGCATCATTGCATGCTGTGCGATAGTCCACTCCATTATTGTTGAGCACATCGCTAGTTACATAGATCTGCACACACCACCACTCATGGGTTAGTGGTCGATTCAGGCAGAGTGTGTTGCAGTAGGGATTTTGTTTGGCTCCGTTGGTTCGCTCATGGGTAGTGTGACGCAGCGTGGTGGCCGGTAGAGATTCCTCCCCGTCATCGTGTACCGGGAGATGAGAGCATTGCGCTCCCCCATTTATAATTTTAGGTAGAAGGACAGGTGTACTCCGACAGTATCCCGTCCACTCGGTCACTCATCAGGAGCAGTGACGACAGAGTACACGGTTGTCACAGCCCTACCCACTCTGTCTCACTATTGTATGTGAGATGGTTGACTGGTGTCAGGGGTGACCAGGACGCATCATTGGCTTCATACGCATTGATGCATTTATTTCTTGTGATTGTGTTTGCTGCATTTATTTGCTACATTTTGGTTGGATGGCCATGCTTGACATGCATACAGGATTTCTATACCTCTCGGACTGTTTATCCTTGTACCAGGTCCTCGTTTGTATAGTTTTCTCCTGTTTATTTCAGTGGCATTTATTCCTTCTTATATCAGGGGATTGTATGCATGATTAGTGCTAGATGTTATTTCCCTACTATGTATATCAGTTGTACCTGCTGAGTGTTGGACTCATACCCGCCTCCATTGTTATTTTAGGTTGATGCTGTCAGGAGAGAGTTCCAGTTGCTAGTCCTCTGCAGTCCACAAGGATGAGCGTTGATCTTGTGGTTTTCTTTATTAGACTGTATTTAGACTTGTTACGTTTTGATACTTGGATCTTGTGTGTGGATTGTTTTACTTATCGATGGGTTTGAATTTGAATTTGTTTTACTACATGCCTACCTAGACGGAAGAAGAGGTAAGTTGATCTTATTGTCGGATTTGAGCTTTATGAGTGTAGTTGAGTAGGGTGGATTTTGAGTCATATTATCATTGTTCAGTTTGTTTACTATTAAACTGCGTGGTTGTGTCAGCCAGAGGCTGAAATTGATATAAACTGCGTGGATGTCTGTGTTATTGTTTTGTTTATTACTGTTATTAATCCAGCCGCATGTGGCCGAGGTATATGGTGATGTAGAAGTTTCAGATTGTCCGCCGTACAGGGGAGATGCTGCCGAAATTTCTTCGGACAGAGACTCCTTCGGGGCATGACAATTTATTTGGTATCAGAGCCAGGTTGGCGATACTTGTTTGATTTCCGTGTGTTGGATTTTCAAGATTTATCTGATACCAATTTATTGGTATCAGAGCGGGTTATGATACCTACTTTTGGTGTTCTGGATATTTGGATATCTATTTCGATTTGTACGGATTTCCGTTATGGTTATGTTTCGGACTTCCGTTTCAGATTTATATGGATTTTCGATGATTTTCTCGTTCGGAATTTTGAGGTCAAATTGGGGTCTGGACAGCGACGGAACATCTTCAGACGACATATAGGTAGGATGTTATTTTATGATTGTTATACTGGTTTTGATATATGTGATATAACTTAACAGATATGAGGAGGTCTACACGTATTGCTGCGAGACGTGGTGCTGGACGGCCACGTACGAGGACCGTAGGATCTCTGGACATGCCAGAGATGCCTACAGTTGATGAGCCTGTCAGTCAAGGACAGCCTAAGGGTATTGCGGGTGCGTCGGGCTCTCAAATCCCGATGGCTCCTTTAGAGGTACCTACCCTTGCTGCACCGACTGTATCCACCCCTACCGTATTTACGGTATCACCAGGGGTAATACCGGCATACCCCGCACCTGCTCCGGCCCAGCCTACGGCGTACTCGGCACCACCGCCACCTGGACCTACAGTGTACCCGACACAGTGGCACCTCTGCCCCCAGTACCTACAGTATACCCAACATCACCTGCACCAGCGATGCTGGCTGCTCCACCTCCGGTATCACTACCTACTGTACCTCCAGTCGCGGCCACCTATGATCACCCTACAGTGCCACCGACGGCTTATGCTCCAGTTTATACAGCAGCACCGGGAGTACCTCCTTTGGTTTATTCAGCGGTACCACCTGTAGCACCATCTCCAGTAGTTCCGCCAGTTCCTACCGCCGTCCTGACACACCTCACTGACATTGCCGCAGCACGAGCTAGGATTCCAGTATTAGCAGAGTCGATGAAGAGTCGATTCACACTCTTCCGAGGAGACCTTGACCCGAGTATGGCTCTATCATGGATAGAAACTATGGAGCAGACCTTCTTCTATATGGCTTGCTCCGAGTGGGAGAGAGAAGAGATGGCTGCTTTCCATTTACGGGATGAGGCTAACGCCTGGTGGATTACTTAGCGTTCCATCATCGGCGAGTGGAGCATTACTTGGGCCAGGTTCAGAGAGGCTTTTGAGAGCCGTTTCTTTCCACTAGCATATCAGATGGCTCACCGGTAGGATTTCATGAGTCTGCGGCAGAATAATCGCTCGGTGATAGAGTATAATACTGAATTCAACCGGTTGGCTAGGTTTTGTCCAGAGTTAGTGGCGGAGTATAGATCCCGCATGATGCAGTTTATTCAGGGACTGGACGGACATCTGCAATTAAGGCTTGTCGGTTTAGGGATCGCATCTTACTCAGATGCACTGGATCGAGCCTTGATGATAGAGTTAGCTCAACAGAGAGCATTTCCGGATAGGAAGAGGAAGCATACAGGTCAGGTATCTGGGCAGATCCAGCAGACACAGGCGACAGGACAGTATCAGAGTGGTCGCAGTCGGCCAGGTCAGGGTACTTCTAGGGTCTTGCGCAGGCCTCAGAAGTCAGGGCGGTCTTCTTCAGGACATTCCCGATTTTCTCAGTAGAACCGGCAACCACCTTCCAGCGATACTCACTGTTTCCAATGTGGGTCCAGAGATCACCTCACCCCAGCCTGCTATCTGGGGCAGCCAGTTTGCTTTTATTGCAAACTGCCTGGGCACCAGAGCCGAGATTGTCAGTTGAAGGCTCAGCACACGACTTCTGGAGGGTCGGGTCAGAGGGGACAGTCTAGTCAGACGGGGGCATATCGAGGAGGGCAGAAAGCCTGCAGCAGCGACATTTGGCATGCTTGGATAGGAGTACTCCAGTGCTTCCATAGCACCCCATAGTTCTATTCCAGGACCTTATTATCCGACGCAGGGGCAGTATCAGATGCTGCCTCAGCCTCTAGGCAAGTACCAGACTCAATCCCAGCCATCGGCACAGTATCAGTCACCGCCGTCTCAGTCTTCTCTGGCACATTATCCAGCATGGCCTCAGTGGTAGGCTTCTGCCCAGTCGCAGCAGTCGTTGGCAGCGTTACCACCTCCTCCTCCGCCAAAGACTGGACGTATTCATGCGATTACTAGAGAGGATGCGCAGTGAGCTAACAGATCCGTTTTCCGCGGTACGATTTCCAATTATGCATTTTCCGCTGATATATTGATTGATACTGGTAGCTCGCATTCTTTTATATCCCATACCTTTATGTGGTAGATTGGTAGATTACCTACTTTTAGACTGCAGCGATTGACCGTCTCCCTACCGTCCAGTGATACTTTAGACGTCACCCAGGAGGTCAGAGGTTGCCCATTAGACTTTGGCAACATAATACTTACTGTAGATCTTTTAGTATTGGAGATGGTCGAGTTTGATATCATACTTGGCATGGATTGGCTGTCAGTATATCATGCTACCGTTGATTGCCAGACGACGGTGGTCACCTTCCGGCCTCCGAACCAACCCTTGTAGAGTTTCACTGGCATCAGAGACGACGATGTAATGCCTGCCCTCCCTGCTATCAACAAGGGACGGGGCTACGATACTCTACGTACGTATTACAGCGGAAGACTTAAAATTATTTTTCTTAGCTTAATTAAAACCGAACTACACTAACATGGTTTCATAACATGATAACAAAATAAATAAAAACTTAACATCAAGTCACCCATATTGTATTACATTTCACAAAAACCAAAGCATAGTTCTTAAAGGTTTTAAAGCAGGTTCTTAATTTGTTGCCTAGCCACCGCCACACACATCTTCGTTGCCCCTCCTGCTGCTCCTTTAACTCATCCAGCTTTTTCCTTTATCTGTGGTACAAGGAAAGTAAGCTATGAGCACTTATGGCTCAGTAAGTTCCTTTCCTACTCACTAAAACCAACAATCAGTACATAATCAAATAATGTCTCAACTTAACATGATCTCAACTAGTCATGGCATAACATATCATACTCTTTAAGCATATCATGCAACATAACAAACAATATAACTAGTCATGGCATATCATCTCTTAAAGCATAGCATGAAACATAACATAATCATATCATGGCATATCATCTCTTAAAACATAGCATGAAACATAACATAATCTTATCATGGCATATCATCTCTTAAAACATAGCATGAAACATAAAATAATATTATCATGGCATATCATCTCTTAAAACATAGCATGAAACATAACATAATCATATCATGGCATATCTTAAATCATAGCCTCAACACAACATAATCATAGATTATATGCATCATGATTTTAAAAACATGTATCCGAAAAACATGTATATGTCTCATGATCTTTTAAAACCATTTTCTTCTTACATATATATACTTGAACATAATATCAACATATTTAGGGCCCCGGCTTGTACCATACATACATAACATAGATGCGCGCGTCCTAAGTATATCCAAGGTAGCAAGTCTTGAATCATACTAGGAACTAGGTCAAGATCACAAAGCATGGCCTAGGGGCGTATTTGAAGAGTCCATCCCTTATTAGCCTAGATCACAAAGCAAGGCTTGGCCTAGATCACAAAGCAAGGCCTAGGGGTGTACTAAGGAGCCCATCCGTTATTAGCCTAGATCACAAAGCAAGGCTTAGCCTAGATCACAAAGCAAGGCCTAGGGACTGATTAGGAGTCCACCCTTGGTACAAGCCTTACAAAGTAAAATAGCATGTATAAAAATGCATCATTTAGACACATAGCATAGCATAAAAGTATGCATCACTTAGGCCTACATTATGTCATAAAAGTATGCATCACTTAGGCATACATCATATCATAAAAAGTATGCATCACTTAGGCATACATCATGTCATAAGAAAGTATGCATCACTTAGGCATACATCATGTCTTGAGAAAGTATGCATCACTTAGGCATACATCATATCATAAAAAGTATGCATCACTTAGGCATACATCATGTCTTGATAAAGTATGCATCACTTAGGCATACATCATATCATAAAAAGTATGCATCACTTAGGCATACATCATGTCTTGAGAAAGCATGCATATTTCTATCCACATAGCATTTCATAAAAACAAGCATATTCCAAGCACATAGCATATCATTAAAGCATGCATATTTCTACTCACATAGCATATCATTAAAACATGCATATCTCTATCCACATATCATATCATAAAAAGGTATAAATCACAAGCATACATGGTTAAGCATAAAGGGTGTATCATGTGATTATACTATCATAAGAACATGGTAACATAGTTAACTTGGGTTCTAAGCTTCCTAAACCCTTGGGTTCCTATCATGGCCGAACCCCCTTAGGTCTCAATTTAGGTAAAAACAACCTCCAAGCATGTGAACCCTAAATCATCATCACATAAATTTCATAGGAAGCATTATAAGCATGATTAACTTGGTTTCTAAGTTCTCCAAGTCCTTAAACTCATGTGGCCGAACCCTATCAGTATATAAACAAGGTCCCAAATGTCATGAAAGCATGGAAACCCTAAACCATATTTATAGCATTTTTTCCAAATAGCATAGTAAGCATATTGAGCTAGTTCCTAAGTCCTTCAAGCCCTTAACATATGTCCTAGTCAAACTTTTAACAAGTGTTCATTAGGGCTATAAAACAAACATACAAGCATGTGAACTTGAACTAACATCATGTATAAATTCATAACAAGACATCATACAATAGGTATGGCCGAAACTTACCCTAGCCTCATTTAGGTCACTAAACAACATATAGTATGAGAACTTTGGTTTTCTACTTATCATATTTCATGTAGAGTGACATAAGCATATTTAATTTTTGTTCTAGGGTTTCTAGGGCATTTATCCCTTCATGGTTGAAACACACAATGATCCATTTAGGTCATGGAAAAATTATACAAATATGTGACACAATCAACACCTTATCATATTTTCATAAGAAGCACTTTTAACACATATGGTTTCATTTCTAAGGCCTCTAGGTCTTTTAAACCCTACTTGGCTGAAACTCACAGAATATAAACTTGCTTCAAATAGCCTAAAAGCATGAGAAATTATACAAGTTTCATAGCATGTATAAAGACAAGCATATTAAACATACATGTGAATTGTGTCTTAGGCTTCCTAGGTTTCTTTCCCTTTTTCTTTTATTTTTCCTTATGGCCGAAACCTACCAATCTCTAGACTAGGTTTTAAGTGTCCTAAAGCATGGAAAACCTAAGTAAGTTTCATGGCAAAAATTACTAAGAACATCATATACAAAGTTGGTTCATAAACAAGCTAGGACCCTTGTGATCTTACATGTCATATATCATGTAACTAATTTTCTATACTCAATTTAAACATAAGAGCATTAAACAACTTTCATATCATAATATCACAGAGGTCTTGAGCATATTAGAATTTTGTTCAAGTTTTTCTAAACTATCCATCTTATCATGGCCGAAAATCTAAAATAAGAGTTCATGAATTTCTAGCAATGTACAACATGCAATTCTTTAAGAGAACTCTATATTCTATCATACAAACATGTTTATTTAAATTTGAAGGTCTTCCTAAACCTAAGCCCTTTTCTTGGCCGAAACATATAAATGGATTTCTTTGGTTCCAAGTAACTTTCAAGCAAGAAAACCAATAAAAACCCTTAGTAGTTCATGGGAGAAATTTTGTACTAGTTTAGTTAAACAATATTTTTCCCTAACCTCCTTAACATATTTTTGGCCGAAATTCTAGGGTTAGGTACTCCTCTGATCAAGAATCATTTAAGTATAAAAACATGAAGAAAATCCTTCCTACATAGCATAGAAAGAATATCATGAAATAAAGACTTGTTTAAACCATCCTAGATTTGAAAACCCTTTCTTTAGCCGAATTTTCTTAAATTCTTTCCTAGGTTTTCTAATCCTTATAGAATCCAAAAATCACATAAAAGCCTTGTACCACAGGTGAGGGGAAGCTTATATCCTTTTCGCTTGTGGATCTAAGGAATGGTGAAGAAGAAGTAGCCTCTTCTTCTAGTTCCTTTCCCTTGATTCCTTTGCTAAGTCCTCCTTGTATCTTAGGCTTTCTTAGGGAAAAGCTTGGCTTTGGGGCTGAAGATGGAGGAGAGGGGACTGTGGTGTTCTCGGTGAGGGAGAGGATGAATGAGAGAAAATGAGAGAAAAATAGTTTTCTCTTTTCTTGCTCCCTTTTATGTTAAGGGGGAAGAAGTAGCAAAATTGATTTTTGCTTTCCTTCTCCCTTAACCCATTTTCTATTTTTCTTACACTTATTTTATTTTCTATTTATTCTCATCAATCATGATAAAATAAGGGGGAATGAATCCCCTTAATCCCTCTTTAAGTTTTCGGCAAAATCAAAGAGGAAGGGGGAGAGAAAGGGAGGAAGACAAGTTGCCTTTCTCTTGCTCTTTTCTTGTTTTCTTTTGGCTAGATTTTACTCTTACCTTTATCATGAGTTTCCCTCCTTTGCTATCAATATCTTCTCTCTATCCCAATTGGTTTCTACTAATTAACTCTATGAATTATAATATAAGAGGTTCAAGGTTCAATCATTGACCTTCACTTCTTTTTATTTCATTTTATTTCTTTTTGCTTCAACTCACTTCCTATTATTTTTCTAAGGCAAAATCCCACATTCATATATTAATCTTACAAGTTTAGTGGGTATTACAGTACCCCGTACCTCATAAAAAGTTCGTCCTCGAAGTTTAAAATAGTTGCATCAGGTGGCACTGAACTTTCGGCTGAGTGCATCGGCCACTTTGT